>NC_053025.1:232268995-232478621 GCF_003073215.2 Triticum urartu | reverse complement strand
TTAAATATCCTGCTGATTTTCTTGTTCTTGGTTCCCCACAAGATTACTTTTGTCCCATTATATTTGGTAGACCCTTCTTGAATACTGTTAATGCTATATAGACTGCAAAAAGTATATTCTTTCTGTTGGTTTAGGGGATATGTCTCATGATTTTAATTTTGCTAAATTTCATACACAACCCCATGATAAAGAATTTCCTAGTAAATATGAAATTATTGGTCTTGCTTCTATCGTTGTGCCTCCTAATGATCCTTAAAACTATATTTGCTAGACCTTGAAAATGATGTGTTTATGAATGAAGGAAGGGAAATAGATGAAGTATTCTTTAAAAAGGGACATATTTTGAAACACAACTTGCCTGTCGAAATTGTAGGGGATCCTCCTCCACCCAAGGGTGATCCCGTGTTTAAGCTTAAACCATTTCCTGATACTCTTAAATATGCTTATCTTGATGAAAAGAAGATATATACTGTTATTATTAGTGCTAACCTTTCAGAGAAAGAAAAGGAGAAATTATTGAAAACTCCAAAAAAGCACCGTGTTGCTATTGGATATACTCTTGATGATCTTAAGGGCATTAGTCCCACTCTATGCTAGCAAAAATAAAATTGGAGAAAGACGCTAAACCGGTTGTTGATCACCAATGACGGTTAAATCCTAGGATGAAAGAAGTTGTAAGAAAGGAAATACTAAAGCTTCTGGAGGCAGGTATAATTTATCCCGTTGTTGATAGTCAATGGGTAAGTCCTCTCCATTGTGTCCCTAAGAAGGGAGGTATTACTGTTGTTCCTAATGATAAAGATGGATTCATCCCACAAAGAATTATTACAGGTTATTGAATGGTAATTCATTTCCGCAAATTAAATAAAGCTACTAAAAAGGATCATTACCCTCTAAATTTTATAGATCAAATGCTAGAAAGATTATCCAAACATACACATTTTTGCTTTCTAGACTGATATTCTAGTTTCTCCCAAATACCTGTGTCAAAAGAGGATCATGAAAAGACCACTTTTACTTGCCCTTTCAGTACTTTTTCTTATAGACGTATGCCCTTTTGGTTTATGTAATGCACCTGCTACCTTTTCAAAGATGTATGACTGCTATATTCTATGACTTTTGTTAAAAGATTGTTGAGGTTTTCATGGATGATTTCTCCGTTTATGGAACTTCTTTTGATTATTGCTTAAGCAACCTTGATCAAGTTTTGTAGAGATGTGAAGAAACTAATCTTGTCTTGAATTGGGAGAAGTGCCACTTTATGGTTAATGAAGGCATTGTCTTGGGGCATAAAATTTCTGAAAGTGGTATTGAAGTTGATAAAGCTAAAGTTGATGCTATTGAAAAGATGTTGTGTCCTAAGGACATTAAAGGTATAAGAAGTTTCCTTGGTCATGCCGGTTTTTATAGGAGGTTCATTAAAGACTTCTCAAAAATTTCTAGGCCTCTAACTAATCTCTTACAAAAATATATTCCTTTTCTCTTTGATGATGATTGTGTAGAAGCATTTGAACTAGTTAAGAATGTTTTGATTTCCGCAACCATTATTCAGCCACCTAATTGGAATTTACCATGTGAAATTATCTATGATGCTAGTGATTATGCTGTAGGTGATGTTCTAGGACAAAGTGTTGATGAGAAATTAAATTTATCCAATATGCTAGTAAAACTCTAGATAGTGCCTAGAGAAATTATGCTACAACTGAAAAAGAATTTTTAGCAGTTGTATTTGCTTGTGATAAGTTCAGACCTTATATTATTGATTATAAACTAACTATTCACATTGATCATGCTGCTATTAAATATCTTATGGAAAAGAAAGATGCTAAACCTAGACTTATTAGATGGGTTCTCCTTCTACAAGAATTTGATTTGCATATTATTGATAGAAAGGGGGCTGAGAACTCCATTGCAGACAACTTATCTAGGTTAGAGAATGTTCTTGATGACCCACTACCTATTGATGATAGCTTTTCCGATGAATAATTAGCTGTCATAAATGCTTCTCGTACTGCTCCATGGTATGCTGATTATGCTAATTACATTGTTGCTAATTTTATACCACCGTGTTTCACATACCAGAAAAAGAAAAAGTTTTTCTATGATTTAAGACATTACTTCTGGGATGACCCACACCTTTATAAAGAAGGAGTAGATGGTGTTATTAGACGTTGTGTACCAGAGCATGAAGAGCAACAGATCCTACACAAGTGTCACTCCGAGGCTTATGGAGGACACCATGCTAGAGATAGAACTGCACATGGGACTGTTTGCAATCCGGTTTTTATTGGCCTACTCTCTTCAAGGATGCTCGTAAGTTTGTCTTGTCTTGTGAGGGATGTCATAGAATTGTTAATATTAGTAGACGTCAGGAAATGCCTATGAATTATTCACTTGTTATTGAACCATTTGATGTTTGGGGCTATGATTATATGGGACTGTTTCCTTCCTCTAATGGGTATACACATATTTTAGTTGTTGTTGATTACATTACTAAGTGGGTAGAAGCTATTCCAACTAGTAGTTCTGATCATAACACCTCTATTAAGATGCTTAACGAAGTAATTTTTCTTAGGTTTGGAGTCCCTAGATATTTAATGACTGATGGTGGTTCACACTTTATTCATGGTGCCTTAAAATGCTTGCTAAGTATGATGTTACTCATTAGAATTGCATCCCCATATCACCCACAGTCTAGTGGTCAAGTAGAACTGAGCAATAGAGAGATTAAATTAATTTTGCAAAAGACTGTTAATAGATCTAGAAAGAATTGGTCCGAGAAACTTGATGATGCATTATGGGCCTATAGAACTGCATATAAAAATCCTATGGGTATGTCTCCGTATAAGATGGTTTATGGTAAAACATGTCACTTAGCTGTCGAACTAGAACATAAGGCATATTTGGCCATTAAATAGCTCAACTATGACTTCAAACTTGCCGGTGAGAAGAGACTATTTGACATTAGCTCACTTGATGAGTGGAGAACCCAGGCCTATGAGAATGCCAAACTGTTTAAGGAAAAAGTTAAAAGATGGCATGACAAAAGGATACAAAAATGTGAGTTTAATGTAGGTGATTATGTATTGTCATACAACTCTCGTTTAAGATTTTTTGCAGGAAAACTCCTCTCTAAATGGGAAGGTCCTTAAGTTATCGAGGAGGTGTATTGTTCCGGTGCCATAAAAATCAACAACTTCGAAGGCACAAATCCGAGGGTGGTGAACGGTCAAAGAATCAAACATTATATCTCACGTAATCCTATAAATGTTGAAACTAATGTTATTGAAACCGTAACCTCGGAGGAGTATATAAGGGATACTTTCCACAACGTTTCAGCCTCTGAAAATGAATAGGTATGTGGTACGGTAAGTAAACCGACTCCAAAATAGTTCTAATAGCAATTTTTCTCCGTTCTGGAATATTTAAGAAAATAGGAAAATAAGAAGCAGTCCGGAAAGGACACGAGGCGTCCATGAGGGTGGAGGGCGCGCCCTACCCCCTGGCGCGCTCCCTATCTCGTGGGCACCTCGTGTGTCCTCTGGACTCCGTTTGCTTGCACGATACTTATTTTGGTCGGTAAAAATTCATTATATAATCTCTCAAAGGTTTTGACCACCGTACCATGATATCCTGTGTTTTTGTTTCGAGCTGTTTTCTGCCAGAGTTGTCAAGGCCAGACATCATGTCATCCCCCTCCTCCAACAATGAGGGAGAGGATGCTTGGCTAATGAAGATAGGGCTGAAGAGAGAAGAACCCGGGGAGATCAACAAGCATGATGGGATCAAGAAGGCCACAGAGGATCAAGCTCCGGCAGCAGAAGAAGAAGAAGAAGAAGAAGAAGAAGAAGAAGAAGAAGACAGCCTTCAACCTCATTACAATCTTCTTACCCCTACTGAAATTGAAGGTTTCAAGATGATTTAAATAGTTCGGCTAAAAATAATCTATTGCAAGAGCATTTCATCGCACTCAAGGGCATTATTCGTAAGTTGGAGCATCTCCTGCGCTCGATGCTGGATGACAAGCCTACATCATCAACAATCTATTCTTCACCACCGAAGGAGAACTGAGTATTGGGTATGGGCAGTCCCCTTGGCAACTGCCAAGCTTGGGGGAATGCCCCGGTATCGTATCACCATCACACTTTTATCTTTACTGCCTTTCTTAGTTCGATCCTTTTGGTAATATCTTGATCTAGTGGAATAAAGTTTTAGTATGATTTAGTTTTGAGTTTTTCTTCATGATCCTTCTATGTAATTGAGTCCGTGAGCTATATATAATAAAGATTAGTTTCGAGTCAAGGGCTTGGTTATCTTGCTATGATCTTGAGGGAATAAAAATAAATAAAAAGAAGTAAAAAGATCATATTGATGTTATGGAGAGTAATGACGTCACATATACAGAGTATGATGAATAAAAGTTGTAAAGAGTTGACAAACATAGTTTTAGTCATCGTTGCAATTAATAGGAAGTGCTAAAGAAAGAAGGTTTTCACATATAAATATACTATCTTGGACATCTTTTATGATTGTGAGCACTCATAAAATATGACATGCTAAAAGGTTGATGTTGGACAAGGAAGACAATGTAATGGGTTACGTTTTCTTACATCTCAAATAAATTATATTGTCATGGATCATCCAACATGTTGAGCTTGCCTTTCCCCCTCATGCTAGCCAAATTCTTTGCACCAAGTAGAGATACTACTTGTGCTACCCAATATCCTTAAAACCAGTTTTGCCATGAGAGTCCACCATATCTACCTATGGATTGAGTAAGATCCTTCAAGTAAGTTGTCATTGTTGCAAGCAATAAAAATTGCTATCTAAATATATATAATCTCTTAGTGTGGAGAAAATAAGCTTTATAAAATATTGTGATGTGGAAGAAATAAAAGCAATGGATTGCATAAGAAAGGTCCTTACCACAAGTGGCAATATAAAGTGACGTTCTTTTGCATTAAGATTTCGTGCATCCAACCATAAAAACACATTACAACCTCTTCTTCCCTCTGCAAAGGGCCTATCTTTTACTTTTTTCCTATACTTTATGCAAGAGTCACGGTGATCTTCACATTTCCTTTTTACACTTTCTCATTTGGCAAGCACTGTGTTTTGGAAAGATCCTGATATATATAGCTAATTGGATGTGGGTTTGCATAAGCTATTATTGTTGACATTACCCTTGAGGTAAAAGGTTGGGAGGCAAAACTATAAGCCCCTATCTTTCTCTGTGTCCGATTAAAACTTCATACCCATAAGTATTGCGTGAGTGTTAGCAATTGTGAAAGACTAAATGATAGTTGAGTATGTGGACTTGCTGAAAAGCTCTTATATTGACTCTTTCCGATGTTATGATAAATTGCAATTGCTTCAATGACTGAGATTATAGTTTGTTAGTTTTTGTAACGCCCTCGATGCGGCTATATCTCCTACGTGTCGAAGCACGACCTAGAGGTATAACCGCATTGAAAGCAATGTCGCAAGTAAGGTAATCTTCACAACAACCCATGTAAATAGATAATAAGGGGAAAGGTACATAGTTGGCTTACACTCGCCATGTCACACAAAGTACATAAATAGCATTACATCATCCAATCACTCATGGTCCAACTACGGTACCAAAATAAAAGATCAACCCCAACAAGTGACATGGTCCCGATTGCCCCAACTGGGCACCACTACTGATCATCAGGGAAAGACACATAGTAACGGCATGAGTCTTCGTCGAACTCCGACTTGAGCTCAAGCACATCATCTGGAACGCAGTCATCGGGCCCTGCATCTGGTTTGGAAGAAATCTGTGAGCCACGGGGACTCAGCAATCTTGCACCCTCGGGATCAAGACTATTTAAGCTTATAGGTAAGGCAAGGTAATATGTGGAGCTGCAGCAAGCGACTAGCATATATGGTGGCTAACCTCCTCGCAAAAGAGAGCGAGAAGATAAAGGCAAAGCACGAACGAGTAACTAGAGAACAACCTGCGGCAAGCATTACTCCAACACCGTGTTCACATCCAGGACTCCGCCGAGAAGAGACCATCACGTTTACAGTTGATTCATTTTAATTAAGTTAAGGTTCAAGTTATCTACAACCGAACATTAACAAATTCCCATCTGCCCATAACCGCGGGCACGGCTTTCGAAAGTTCAAATCCCTATTGGGGAGTCCCAACTTAGCCCATGACAAGCTCTCACAGTCAACGAAGGATATACCTTCTCCCGAGACATTCCGATCAGACTCGGCATCCCGGTTCTACAAGAAATCCTCGACATTGGTAAAACAAGTCCAGCAACACTGCCCGAATGTGCCGACAAATCCCGATAGGAGCTGCACATATCTCGTTCTCAGGGCACACTCAGATGAGACATCCTATGAGTAAAACCAACCCTCAAGTTGCCCCGAGGTGGCCCTGCAGTATACTCGGTCGGACCAACACTCAGAAGAGCACTGGCCCAGGGGGGGGGGGGGTTTAAATAAGATGACCCTTGGGCTCCGGAAACCCAAGGGAAAAAGAGGCTAGGTGGCAAATGGTAAAACCAAGGTTGGGCATTGCTGGAAAGAGCTTTAATTCAAGGCGAACTTGTCAAGGGGTTCCCATTATACCCAACCGCGTAAGGAACGCAAAATCCGGGAACATAACACCGATATGACGGAAACTAGGGCGGCAAGAGTGGAACAAAACACTAGGCAAAAGGCCGAGCCTTCCACCCTTTACCAAGTATATAGATGCATTAAGATAACAAGATAATATAGTGATATCCCAACTAAATATGTTCCAACAAGGAACGATCTCCAATCTTCACCTGCAACTAGCAACGCTATAAGAGGGGCTGAGCAAAGCGGTAACATAGCCAATCAACGGTTTGCTAGGACATGGTGGGTTAGAGGTTTGACATGGCAATTTGGGAGGCATGATAAGCAAGTGGTAGGCATCGTAGCATAGGCATAGCAAAAGAGCGAGCATCTAGCAAGCAAAGATAGAAGTGATTTCGAGGGTATGATCATCTTGCCTGCAAAGTTGTCAGAGTTGACTGGATCCTCGAAAGCAAACTCAACGGGCTCCTCGTTAGCGAACTCGTCTCCCGGCTCTACCCAAACAAGACAAACAAGCAAAAGGAACACAATCAACCACGTGCAAATGCTCGAACAACATGATGCAAACATGGTATGCTATGCGGGATGCGATATGTGATGCATATGCAAGATTTGACAAGGAATTGAACCTGGCCTCAACTTGGAAATCCAAGAGTGCCACTGGAAAGGTGAGGTGATTTCGGTTGAAATCGATATAAAGATCACCGGAATCGGATGCACGGTTTGGAAATGGCAAGCAAAACAAATATGGCACCGGTCTGCGATAAACAGCAAGTAGCCATCTAAATGCATCAAGATAATTATGCTACAGCACTCAAACATGCAACAAAATACATGGCAGGGATCCACTCATGATGCTTGACAAAAGATGAACACTGAGCTCTGGCCAATTCATCCATTAACAGGTTCAAACAAGCATGGCAAAAGTGCAATTGATAAACAGGTTTCAGACTTAGTGAAATTAACACAAGCCTGGAATTTCAGATCAGGTAGCACACTTTGGAGCATGAAAACTATATGCTACAGGAACTTAACATGGCAAAGCAAGGCATGGCATGGAGCTACTCAAAGAGCTTAACAAACCCTTAGTGGACCTTGAGCCAAAAGGGATCAGAAAATACAATTGCAAGCATGTGAACATGGCAAAAACATAATCAGATCTCAGACTTAGAGAAAAACTGGAACATGCATATGTTAACGAGTAGGCATGTTCACGAGCTCGATGCACTCACTACAGAGCAAGGCATGACAACTAAACACACACCCATCAAGAATACACATTTATAAGCTAGACATGGCAAGAACAACAACATAGCATGCACGGATCAACAACAACATCCTCGGCAAAATCGCTAACAAGTAGACAATCTGCCCAGATTCACGAAATAGCAAAAGTAGAGCTCGATTGACTCAAGCTAGGTTGCTCCATAATTGCAAACAACATGGATGGATAGAGCACCACAAGTTAACAAATCATCCTTACTGATCATCCTCAAAAGAGGCACGGATCACTAGGAAACAACATGAACATATGGCATATTGATAAAAACAGATCAAGGACTTAGTGAATTCTAAGTCCCTGAAATCAGCATTAACGAATGCACTACTTTGCAAGCTTGTGCTAGTCACCACACATATCACAAAAATACATGAAGCACCTCTGTAAGATGGCAAGCATATAACAAAACTCATGAAGAGCTCAGGAGCATATCATGCACACATTAATCATGGCAAAAATGACAAATAGCTATTTGGTGCAGCAGATCTGACAATTTAACTCAAATAGCTCTCTTCCAACAGCATTTCGGGCATCAAGATGAGCTCAAATGAAAATGATGCAATGAGATGAAATGATGTACTCTCTGAGACGAACATTTTGATATGCTACACGCCCAAAACGGAGCTACGGATGCGGAGATATAGCATGATGAAAAATGCAATATAATGCAAGGGAGAGGGAAAAAGTCAACCCTCTAGGGTTTGGATCCAGATCTGGATCGGGGTGGCACTGTAGCGCCATGGTCTACGAGGATCGCCGGGGAGGTCTTGTTCGCCGGAGAAGAACGAGGCTGGCGGGGGAAGTGGTCGCCGGGCCGGCTGGGTCCGAGCGGAGGGCGGCGGCCGGCGGCCGGCGTGGAGGGAGAGGGCGGCGCGGGGCGGCACTGCCGCGGGCATCGCCGGCGAGGTCTGGCCGACGAGAGGACGTCGCGGTGGTGGCCGGCAATGGCGGCGCGGCTGCCGGCCGGGAGGAGAGGCGCCGGGCGCGAGGAAGAAGGGCGGCGCTGCGCGGGCACTCGGGCGGCGGAGGAACGGGCCGGAGGACCGGCGATGGGCCCCGTGGGCCCTGGCGGTGGCGGTGGGGTGCCCGGGCGGGCATGGCGGCTGACACGTGGCGCGGGGGACGGACGCGTCGGCGGGGACATGTCCGGCGCGCGGAGGAAGACGGATGATAGGGTTTCGGGGAGAGATCGAAATTTCGGAGTGGGTCTTTAAATAGACATAGAGGGAGCTAGGAAGCTCCAAATGAGGTGCAGTTTTCGGCCACGCGATCGTGATCGAATGACCGAGATGATGGAGGAGGTTTAGGTGGGTTTTGGGCCCAATTGGAGGGGTGTTGGGCTGCAACACACACGAGGCCTTCCGGTCTCGGTTAACCCGTTGGAGGCATCAAACGAAGTCCAAATGGTACGAAACTTGACAGGCGGTCTACCGGTAGTAAACCAAGGCCGCTTGGCAAGTCTCGGTCCAATCCATAAATGTTTAACCCCCACACACGAAAGAAAGGTAGAAAGGACCACCGGAGGAGATAGGAGCGCCGGAATGCAAAACAAACAACGGGGAAAATGCTCGGATGCATGATACGAACACGTATGCAAATGCAATGCACATGATGACATAATATGAGATGCATGACAACGACAACAACACATCGAGACAAAAACCTAATCCCGACGAAATAAAATAACATAGCGCCGAAAACGGCAAGAGTTGGAGTACATATTAGGTAAATCACATCTGGGGTGTTACCGTTTTCAATGAAGTTTCTGATTCATACTTTACATTGTGAATAAGATTGTTACTTTAGCATAAGAAATCATATGACAATATATATATATATGCTGTTGTTCTAAGAATGATCATGATGCCCTCATGTCCGTATTTTATTTTATCGACACCTCTATCTCTAAACATGTGGACATATTTTTCGATATCGGCTTCCGCTTGAGGACAAGCTAGGTCTAAGCTAGGGGGAGTTGATACGTCCATTTTGCATCATGCTTTTATATCGATATTTATTGCATTATGGGCTGTTATTACACAATATGTCACAATACTTATGCCTATTCTCTCTTATTTTACAAGGTTTACACGAAGAGGGAGAATGCTGGCAGTTGGAATCCTGGGCTGGAAAAGGAGCAAATATTAGAGACCTATTTTGCACAACACAAAAAGTCCTGAAACTCCACGGAAGTTAGTTTTGGAATATATAAAAAATATTGCGCGCCGAAAGCACCGGAGGGGGGCCGCCCACCGTCCACGATGGTTGGGGCGCGCCCTACTCCCCTAGGTGCGCCCCCTGTCTCGTGGACCCCCTGGCAGGCCTCCGATGACCATCTTTGGCTATATGAAGTCTTTCGCCCTGGAAAAAAATCATAAGCAAGCTTTTGGGACGAAGCACCGCCGCCACGAGGCGGAACCTTGGCGGGACCAATCTAGGGTTTCGGCGATGTTGTTTTGCCGGGGAAGCATCCCTCCGGGAGGGGGAAATCATCACCATCGTCATCACCATCGATCCTCTCATCGGGAGGGTGTCAATCTCCATCAACATCTTCACCAGCACCATCTCATCTCAAACCGTAGTTCATCTCTTCTATCCAATCTTTGTCTCAAAACCTCAGATTGGTACCCGTGGGTTGCTAGTAGTGTTGATTACTCCTTGTAGTTGATGCTAGTTGTTTTACTTGGTGGAATATCATATGTTCAGATCCTTTATGCATATTAATACCCCTCTGATTATGAACATGAATATGATTTGTGAGTAGTCACATTTGTTCCTGAGGACATGGGAGAAGTCTTGCTCTAAGTAGTCATGTGAATTTGGTATTCGTTCGATATTTTGATGAGATGTATGTTGTCTCTCCTCTACTGGTGTCATGTGAACGTCGACTACATGACACTTCACCATTGTTTGTGAAGGAAATATGCCCGTGTGGCTGTCCCAATTATAATATTTATATTTCCTTATATCATGATAAATGTTTATTATTCATCCTAGAATTGTATTAACCGGAAACTTAGTACATGTGTGAATACATAGACAAACAGAGTGTCACTAGTTTGCCTCTACTTGACTAGCTCGTTGAATCAATGATGGTTATGTTTCCTAATCATAGACTTGAGTTGTCATTTGATTAACGAGATCACATCATTAGAGAATGATGTGGTTGACTGGACCCATCCGTTAGCTTAGAACAATGATCTTTTAGTTTGTTGCTATTGCTTTCTCCGTAACTTATACATGTTCCTAGGACTATGAGATCATGCAACTCCCGAATAACGGAGGAACACTTTGTGTGCTACCAAATGTCACAACATAACTGGGTGATTATAAAGGTGCTCTACAGGTGTCTCCGACAGTGTTTGTTGAGTTGGCATCGATTGAGATTAGGATTTGTCACTCCGATTGTCGGAGAGGTATCTCTGGGCGCTCTCGGTAATGTACATCACTATAAGCCTTGCAAGCAATGTAGCTACTAAGTTAGTTATGGGATGTAGCATTACGGAACGAGTAAATAGACTTGCCGGTAACGAGATTGAACTAGGTATTGAGATACCGACGATCGAATTTCAGGCAAGTAACATACCAATGACAAAGGGAACAACGTATATCGTTATGCGGTTTGACCGACAAAGATCTTCGTAGAATACGTGGGAGCCAATATGGAAATTGAGGTTCCGCTATTGGTTATTGACCGGAGACGTGTCTTGGTTATGTCTACATAGTTCTCGAACCCGTAGGGTCCGCACACTTAATGTTCGGTGACGATCGGTATTATGAGTTTATGTGTTTTGATGAACAGAAGGTAGTTCGGAGTACCGGATTTGATCACGGACATGACGAGGAGTCTCGAAATGGTCGAGACATAAATATCGATATATTGGAAGCCTATGTTTGGACATCAGAATGGTTCCGGATGAGTTCAGGCATTTTTTGGAGTACCGGGAAGTTACCGGAACCGCCCGGGGAGTATATGGGCCTTATTGGGCTTTAGGGGAAAGACAGAGGGGGAGGGCGGTGCCCCCTCCTTCCTTCTCTTCACTCCTTCCCTTCCTTCTCTCTTACTCCTACTTGGAAAGGGGGGAATCCTACTCCCGGTGGGAGTTGGACTCCCTAGGGCGCGCCATAGTAGAGGGCCAGCCCTCCCCCTCCTCCACTCCATTATATACGAGGGATGGGGGCACCCCATAGACACAAGTTGATCATTGATCTCTTAGCCGTGTGCGGTGCCACCTCCACCATAATCCACCTCGGTCATATCATAGCGGTGCTTAGGCGAATCCCTGTTCCAGTAGCATCATCATCGCCGTCATCACGCCGTCGTGCCGACGAAGCTCTCCCTCGACACTCTACTGGATCGTGAGTTCATGGGACGTCACCGAGCTGAACGTGTGCAAATCATGGAGGTGTCGTACCTTTGGTGCTAGGATCGGTCGATCATGAAAACGTACGACTACATCAACCGCGTTTTCATAATGCTTCTGTTTACAATCTATGAGGGTATGTGGACAACACTCTTCCCTCTCGTTGCTATGCATCACCATGATCTTGCGTGTGTGTCGAATTTTTTTGAAATTACTACGTTCCCCAATAGTGGCATCCGATCCAGGTTTATGCGTAGATGTTATATGCACGAGTAGAACACAAAGGAGTGGTGGGCGTGGGTATATACATATTACTTGCCGTCACTAGTTGATTCCTGATTCAGTGGCATTGTTGGATGAAGCAACCCAGACCGACATTACGTGTACGCTTACGTGAGACTAGTTCTATCGACGTGCTTCTCACATAGGTGGCTAGTGGGTGTCTATTTCTCCAGCTTTAGTTGAATCGGATTCAATGAATAGGGTTCTTTCTGAAGATCAAAAAGCAATCACTATACCGCGTTGTGGTATTTGATGCATAGGTAAGAATGGCTCCTGCTCAGCCCGTAGCAGCCACGTAAAACTTGCAACAACAAAGTAGAGGACATCTAACTTGTTTTTGCAGGGCATGTTGTGATGTGATATGGTCAAGACATGATGCTAAATTTTATTGTATGAGATGATCATGTTTTTTAACACAGTTATCGGTAACTGGCAGGAGCCATATGGTTGTCGCTTTATTGTATGAAATGCTATCGCCATGTAATTGCTTTACTTTATCACTAAGCGGTAGCGATAGTCATAGAAGCAATAGTTGGCGAGAAGAAAATGATGCTTCGATGGAGATCAAGGTGTCAAGCTGGTGATGATGGTGATCATGATGGTGCTTTGGAGATGGAGATCAAAGGCACAAGATGATGATGGCCATATCATATCACTTATATTGATTGCATGTGATGTTTATCCTTTATGCATCTTATTTTGCTTAGTTTGGCGGTAGCATTATAAGATGATCTCTCACTAAATTTCAAGGTATAAGTGTTCTCCCTGAGTGTGCACCGTTGCTACAGTTCGTTGTTCTGAGACACCACATGATGATCAGGTGTGATAAGCTCTACGTTCACATATAACGGGTGCAAGCCAGTTTTGCACACGCAGAATACTCGGGTTAAACTTGACGAGCCTAGTATATGTAGATATGGCCTCGGAACACTGAGACTGAAAGGTTGAGCGTGAATCATATAGTAGATATGATCAACATAGTGATGTTCACCATTGAAAACTACTCCATCTCACGTGATGATCGGACATGGTTTAGTTGATATGGATCACGTGATCACATAGATGATTAGAGAGATGTCTATGTAAGTGTGAGTTCTTATGTAATTTGATTAATTGATCTTTAATTTATCATGAACTTAGTACCTGATAGTATTTTGCATGTCTATGTTGTTGTAGATAGATGGCCTGTGCTGTTGTTCCATTGAATTTTAATGCGTTCCTAGAGAAAGCTAAGTTGAAAGATGATGGTAGCAACTACACGAACTGGGTATGTAACTTGAGGATTATCCTCATTGCTGCACAGAAGAATTAATCCTAGAAGCACTGCTAGGTGACAAACCCGCTGTAGGAGCAACACTAGATGTTGTGAACACCTGGCAGAGCAAAGCTGATGACTACTTGATAGTTCAGTGTGCCATGCTTTACGGCTTAGAACCGGGACTTCAACGATGTTTTCAACGTCATGGAGCATATGAGATGTTCCAGGAGTTGAAGTTAATATTTCAAGCCAATGCCCGGATTGAGAGATATGAAGTCTCCAATAAGTTCTACAGCTGCAAGTTGGAGGAGAATAGTTCTGTCAGTGAACATATACTCAGAATGTCTGGGTACCACAAACACTTGACTCACCTGGGAGTTAATCTTCCTGATGATAGTGTCATTGACAGACTTCTTCAATCACTGCCACCAAGCTACAAGAGCTTCGTGATGAACTATAATATGCAAGGGATGGATAAGATAATTCCTAAGCTCTTCACAATGCTAAAGGCTACGGAGGTAGAAATCAAGAAGGAGCATCAATTATTGATGGTCAACAAGACCACCAGTTTCAAGAAAAAGGGTAAAGGGAAGAAGAGGAATTTCAAGAAGAACAACAAGCCAGTTGCTGCTCAAGTGAAGAAACCTAGGACTGGACCTAAACCTGAGACTGAGTGCTTCTACTACAAAGGAACTGGTCAGTGGAAGTGGAACTGCCCCAAGTATTTGACGGAGAAGAAGGATGTCCAAGTGAAAGGTATATTCGATATACATGTTATTGATGTGTACCTTACTAGATGCTCGCAGTAGTGCCTGGGTATTTGATACTGGTTGAGTTGCTAACATTTGCAACTCGAAATAGGGGCTACAGATTAAGCGAAGATTGGCTAAGGACGAGGTGACGATGCGCGTGGGAAATGGTTCCAAAGTCGATGTGATCGCCGTCGGCACGCTACGTCTACATCTACCTTCGGGATTAGTTTTAGACCTGAATAATTGTTATTTGGTGCGAGTGTTGAGCGTGAACATTATATTTGGATCTTGTTTGATGTGAGACGGTTATTCATTTAAATCAGAGAATAATGGTTGTTCTATTTATATGAGTAATACATTTTATGGTCATGCACCCTTGATGAGTGGTCTATTTTTAGTAAATCTTGATAGTAGTGATGCACATGTTCATAGTATTAAAGCCAAAAGATGTAGAGTTGATAATGATAGTGCAACTTATTTGTGGCACTGCCATTTAGGTCATATTGGTGTAAAGCGCATGAAGAAACTCCATTTTGATGGACTTCTGAAATCACTTGAATATGAATCACTTGGTACTTGCGAACCATGCCTCACGGGCAAGATGACTAAAACTCCGTTCTCCAGAACAATGGAGCGAGCAACAGAGTTATTAGAAATCATACATACTGATGTATGTGGTCCAATGAACATTGAAGCTCGCGGCGGATATCGTTATTTTCTCACCTTCATAGATGATTTGAGAAGATATGGGTACATCTACTTAATGAAACATAAGTTTGAAACATTTGAAAAGTTCAAAGAATTTCAGAGTGAAGTGGAAAATCATCGTAACAAGAAAATAAAGTTTCTACGATCTGATCGTGGAGGAGAATATTTATGTTATGAGTTTGGTCTTCATCTGAAACAATGTGGACTAGTTTTGTAACTCACGCCACCCGGAACACCGCAGCGTAATGGTGTGTCCAAACGTCGTAATCATACTTTACTAGATATGGTGCGATCTATGATGTGTCTCACTGATTTACCGCGATCATTTTGGGGTTATGCTTTAGAGACGGCTGCATTCATATTAAATAGGGCACCATCTAAATCTGTTGATACGACACCTTATGAACTATGGTTTGGCAAGAAAACCAAGTTGTCGTTTCTTAAAGTTTGGGGCTGTGATGCTTATGTGAAAAAGCTTCAACTTGATAAGCTCAAACCCAAATCGGAGAAATGTGTCTTCATAGGATACCCAAAGGAGACTGTTGGGTAATCCTTCTATCACAGATCTGAAGGAAAGATATTCGTTGCTAAGAATGGATACTTTGTGGAGAACGAGTTTCTATCGAAAGAAGTGAGTGGGAGGAAAGTAGAACTTGACGAGGTAATTGTACCTTCTCCCTTATTGGAAAGTAGTTCATCACTGAAATCAGTTCCAGTGATTCCTACACCAGTAAGTGAGGAAGCTAATGATGATGATCATGATACTTCTGATCAAGTTACTACTGAACCTCGTAGGTCAACCAGAGTAAGATCCGCACCCGAGTGGTACGGTAATCATCTTCTGGAAGTCATGTTACTTGACCATGACAAACCTACGAACTATGAGGAAGCGATGATGAGCCCAGATTCCGCAAAATGGCTTGAGGCCATGAAATCTGACATGAGATCCATCTACTAGAACAAAGTATGGACTTTGGTTGACTTGGCTGTTGATCGGACGGCCATAGGAATAAATGGATCTTCAAGAAGAAGACTGGCGCTGGCGGTAATATTACTGTCTACAAAGCTCGACTTGTTGCAAAATGTTTCCGACAAGTTCAAGGAGTTGACTACGATGAGACCTTCTCACCAGTATAGATTCTTAAGTCCGTCCGAATCATGTTAGCAATTGCCGCATTTTATGATTATGAAATTTGGCAAATGGATATCAAAACTGCATACCTTAATGGATATCTTAAAGAAGAGTTGTATATGATGCAACTAGAAGGTTTTGTCGATCCAAAAGGTGCTAACAAAGTGTGCAAGCTCTAGCAATCCATTTATAGGCTGGTGCAAGCCTCTCAGAGTTGGAATATATGCTTTGATAGTGTGATCAAAGCATATGGTTTTATACAGACTTTTGGAGAAGCCTGTATTTACAAGAAAGTGACTGGGAGCTCCGTAGCATTTCTGATATTATATGTAGATGACATATTGTTGATCGGAAATGATATTAAATTTCTGAATAGCATAAAGGACACTTGAATAATATTTTTTTAATGAAAGACCTCGGTGAAGCTGCTTATATATTGGGCATCAAGATCTATAGTTTTGAAGAAGTTTTGAAGAAGTTAGAAATGGATCAGGCAAAGAAAGGGTTCTTGCCTGTATTACAAGGTGTGAAGTTGAGTCGGACTCAATCCCCGACCACTGCAGAAGATAGAGAGAAAATGAAAGGTGTTCCCTATGCTTCAGCCATAGGCTCTATCATGTATGCAATGCTGTGTACCAGACCTGATGTGTGCCTTGCTGTCAGTTTAGCATGGAGGTACCAAAGTAATCTAGGAGTGGATCACTGGACAACGGTCAAGAATATCCTAAAATACCTGAAAAGGACTAAGGATATGTTTCTCGTATATGGAGGTGACAAAGAGCTCGTCATAAACGGTTATGTCGATGAAAGCTTTGACACTGATCCGGATGACTCTAAGTCACAAACCGGATATGTATTTTTATTAAATGGTGGAGCTATCAGTTGGTGCAGTTCCAAGCAGAGCGTCATGGCGGGATCTATGTGTGAAGCGGAATACATAGCTGCTTCGGAAGCAGCAAATGAAGGATACTGTATGAAGGAATTCATATCCGATCTAGGTTCATACCTAGTGCATCGGGTCCAATGAAAATCTTTTGTGACAATACTGGTGCAATTGCCTTGGCAAAGGAATCTAGATTTCACAAGAGAACCAAGCACATCAAGAGACGCTTCAACTCCATCCGTGATCAAGTCAAGGAGGGAGACATAGAGATTTGAAAGATACATACGGATTTGAATGTTGCAGACCCGATGACTAAGCCTCTCTCACGAGCAAAACATGATCAGCACCAAGACTACATGGGTGTTAGAATCATTACAATGTAATCTAGATTATTGACTCTAGTGCAAGTGGGAGACTGAAGGAAATATGCCCTAGAGGCAATAATAAAGTTGTTATTTATATTTCCTTATATCATTATAAATGTTTATTATTCATGCTAGAATTGTATTAACCGGAAACTTAGTACATGTGTGAATACATAGACAAACAGAGTGTCACTAGTTTCCCTCTACTTGACTAGCTCGTTGAATCAATGATGGTTATGTTTACTAACCATAGACATGAGTTGTCATTTGATTAACGGGGTCACGTCATTAGAGAATGATGTGATTGACTTGACCCATCCGCTAGCTTAGCACGATGATCCTTTAGTTTGTTGCTATTGCTTGCTCCATAACTTATACATGTTCCTATGACTATGAGATCATGCAACTCCTGAATACCAGAGGAACACTTTGTCTTCTACCAAACGTCACAATGTAACTGGGTGATTATAAATGTGCTCTATAGGTGTCTCCGATGGTGTTTGTTGAGTTGGCATAGATCGAGATTAGGATTTGTCACTTCGATTGTCTGATAGGTATCTCTGGGCCCTCTCGGTAATGTACATCACTATAAGCCTTGCAAGCAATGTAGCTAATAAGTTAGTTACGGGATGTAGCATTACAAAACGAGTAAAGAGACTTGCCGGTAACGAGATTGAACTAGGTATTGAGATACCGACGATCGAATCTTAGGCAAGTAACATACCGATGACAAAGGGAACAACGTATATCACTATGCGGTTTGACCGATAAAGATCTTCGTAGAATATGTGGGAGCCAATCTGAACATCTAGGTTCCGCTATTGGTTATTGACCGGAGACGTGTCTCGGTTATGTCTAGATAGTTCTCGAACCCGTAGGGTCCGCACGCTTAACGTTCGGTGATGATCGGTATTATGAGTTTATGTGTTTTGATGAACCAAAGGTAGTTCGGAGTCCTGGATTTGATCACGGACATGATGAGGAGTCTCGAAATGGTCGAGACGTAAAGATCGATATATTAGAAGCCTATGTTTGGACATCGGAATGTTTTGGGATGAGTTCGGGCATTTTTCGGAGTATCGGGAGGTTACCGAACCCCCCCCCCCAGGGAGTATATGGGCCTTATTGGGCTTTAGAGGAAAGAGATAGGGGCTGCCTAGGGTAGACCGCGCGCCCCCCAAGGCCTAGTCCAAAATGGACTATTGGGGAGGGGCGGCGCCCCCTCCTTCCTTCTCTTCTCTCCTTACCTTCCTTCTCTCCTACTCCGACTTGGAAAGGGGGGAATCCTACTCCTGGTGGGAGTAGGACTCCCTAGGGTGCACCATAGTAGAGGGCCGTCCCTCCCCCTCCTCCACTCCATTATAATACGGGGGAGGGGGCACCCCATAGACACAAGTTGATCATTGATCTCTTAGCCGTGTGTGGTGCCCCCCTCCACCATAATCCACCTCGGTGATATCGTAATGGTGCTTAGGAGAAGCCCTATTCCGGTAGCATCATCATCACCATCATCACGCCGTCATGCTGATGAAGCTCTCCCTCGACACTCTGCTGGATCGTGAGTTCATGGGATGTCACCGAGCCGAACATGTGCAGATCGCGGAGGTGTTGTACCTTCGGTGCTAGGATCGGTCGATTGTGAAGACGTACGAGTACATCAACCGTGTTGTCATAACGCTTCCGCTTACGGTCTACGAGGGTACGTGGACAACACTCTTCCCTCTCGTTGCAATGCATCACCATGATCTTGCGTGTGCGGAGGATTTTTTTGAAATTACTACGTTCCCCAACAGTTTGGGCTAGGGGTAGGCATTGGGAAGTAATAAGTGTATGATGGGTTGCTAGAGTGATAGAAGCTTAAACCCTAGTTTATGTGTTGCTTCGTAAGGGGCTGATTTGGATCCATATGTTTCATGCTATGGTTAAGTTTAACTTAATACTTCTTTTGTAGTTGCGGATGCTTGCAAGAGGGGTTAATCATAAGTGGGATGCTTGTCCAAGGAAGGGAAGTACCCAACCACCGGTCCACCCACATATCAAATTATCAAAGTAACGAACGTGAATCATATGAGCGTGATGAAAACTAGCTTGACAATAATTCCCATGTGTCCTCGGGAGCGTTTTACTTTATATAAGAGTTTGTCCAGGCTTGTCCTTTGCTACAAAAAGGATTGGGCCATCTTGCTGCACCTTATTTACTTTTATTACTTGTTACCCGTTACAAATTACCTTATCACAAAACTATCTGTTACCGATAATTTCAGTGCTTGCAGAGAATACCTTATTGAAAACCGCTTATCATTTCCTTCTGCTCCTCATTGGGTTCGACACTATTACTTATCGAAAGGACTACGATAGATCCCCTATACTTGTGGGTCATCAGGCTGTAAAGTGATATGATATGTTACATGCTAGATCGGTGTGACTTAGGATCGGGGTCCTCATAGCTTTGGTATCAGAGCCTGATTGCCTGTAGGATTACCAAGCCAAACTGGTCGAAGTTGAGTCTAGAAATTCTTTAGTTATGTAAGGGAATTGATTGTGGAAGGGAACATAAGGCTCTTTTTAATCCTTATCCCTATGACATTCTGGTTCTGAGTCACCCTCATATCTTCTACGAGGTTAAGAAACTAGGCCTTCTCATCTATCTATCAGGATGACGAGTCACTATGCTAGACACTTATAGGAATCATGGATTCGAGTCTCAGTTCAGATTCTAGTACCTATGTGTGTTAATAGTTGGACTTGGAACCTTGATATTGTGATGTTGATTGGTCATGCAACCATTTTTGCAAGATGTCTCAAAAACTTTTTGAGCATTTACAGCCATTATGTTGTTCGAGTCATCCCAGGTTTCTAAATAATCTGATGCACTTGCAAATCTTTCCCCCATGTCTCTGATGTCCTTTTGGGTTAGATTAAGCATTGTAATTAGTGTGTTGGCGTACTCCATGACCTCGACCTATATGTTGAAGCTATTATTATGACACTAGGGTATCTTAGGGAACCACCTAGTAATCTAGCAATGTTTTGAGTTCCCAGTGTGATTATTCTGGGCATCATTCTTGAAAGCATTCTGTCATGGGTTTGTCATGGCAGATGCCCTAACAAAAGGACTTAAGGGTGGAGCCATCACAGCTAGGTTAGCTTGAAGGGGTTAAAATGGGACAAACGAAATAGAGAGTTTACCCACGTTCGGCCCCTCTCAATGAGATAAAAGCCTACTCCTACTTTAGGTTGTATTGCTTGTGTTTCGATTACCAGAGAGCGAAAACGCTTGACCTAATTCTTGACTGGTTGTTTCTTGAGTTAACCCGCCATCGGGTCACCCCTTTATATACACTGGTTGATGCTCACGGCTTATAGAGTCCCGTCCGGCTTATACATAACAAGTCCGGCTCGGTGACTAACGAAGCTTTCCTAACAATACAAGTTAACCATATGGCGGTTTATCTTCTCGGGCCTCAAGTCGCCTCTAGGCCTTGGGCCTTCAACAAGCTTCTTTCATGACCCGCCATCTTCACTATTAACTCGCCAGTAGTATGACCCGGCCCCACCTGGGCGGGTTATACCCAATAGTTATATCCCCAAAATTAGGCCCCAGGTTGATTTGAACTTGTTCACATAATTCTTCATCATCTTGACTTAGCAAACTCTTCCATCATTAGCTCATAGTAACCTGCCATGACATCCCCTAACAAAAATTTGGTAACCTATCATGACGTCATCATACATTACCTCCACATAGAGCCCAGTATATCTCAATGGATCTTTATTTTAATGGATATCCCAAAAATTGAGGCGTTCGCATAGCCTCATAACCATTTTTCGGTCTCCTCGATTCCCATGCACATCATCTGATCACTACTTTATAAATAGGGAGGGGGTCATGGTCTTCACTTTTCCCCCTCACCTCATCGTCTTCGTCTTCCTCCTTGCGATTCCTCTGCAGACCCGAGCTCTGCCGCCACCGACCTCCATCCGCTGCATCAACTTAGGCCGCTGCATCAGCCTGACTAGACCAGAGAACGCCAGCGCGCCAGCGCGATCCATCAAGACCTATAAGTACTCCTTCTCCCATCTATCAGATCTCCATTAGGGTTTGTCCAGTTCGTCAGGGTTCTTCCCCATTCTTCACTATTCCTTCATAACACCCCAAGTTTGATTTGAAAACGCTGCGGAAGTTGGGCGAAAGTAGTTTAACAATCCTTTTCAATCATAGGACACATATTTCTGACACAAAAGTTCCTTCGATGTCGCAACCCTAGGTTTAGAATTTATTTTTGTTTTCCAAACAGCGTCAGATCCAAAACTTGCTGAACCAATCTGTAGAATCTGGTTGTCCACCTCTCAGCAAATTTTCTTTGATATATCTGAAGTATCATAACTGCCATGGCGGCCTATACCACAAACCATGACCAACCATGTGACATTAGGACCCATTAAGCCGCTGGCATATGCATCATAACTCGTATAATCCGGAAATTTTCTTTAATTTAACCATGCTATACATCATCTTTTTTAGGCCGTGCCCTGCAATCGTGACTAAGACCGTTACCTCATCCAACTGTGTCCCTTCAATTGTTACGGAAGAAATTTTTGATGACTATGCCAAAACAGGCATCTTGCCAGCAAAAGATATCATCCACTGGCTTGTTCCAGATCTAGCTAAGAGTAGACCGCAACCCATGGAAAATGAAATCATTGTCTTTTGGGTCAAAATCTTCCATGACATTCTGCGTTTCCTCGAACTCCATCCTCAAGTCATCGGACCTAACTCGGTTTCGAATATCTGCAACTTTCAAGTTTTCTGCAAAGTATATCTTCAAGAGGAACCCAACGTTGAACTCTTCAGAGAATATTTTTAACTGAACTGCCAGAACAAGTTCACCGATGGACCCAGCTTAGAGCTCAGTGGAGTCTCAATTCAACAGCAGAAAGATGCCATTTTCCCTTATGCTCAGCTTCCAAGTCATCTCAAGGATTGGAATCAGACCTGGTTCTACTGTCAAGACACTTCTCCTGCAGATGAGAACCCCTTGTGGGTTTATCATGACCACCGGCTCAGCCCGGGGCACCCTCTTCCCGAACGGCTTACCACCACTGAACGAGCCAAGTTTATGCCTACCTTTTCAAAGGTTAGAGCAGTGCTGGCAAATGGGTTGACTAGTGTTTACTTGGTCCGCTGCTGGGTAGCCTGGAGGATTATACATTTGAGACACCGACCTGGCTTAATGTGTACCTACATCGGCGATTCAAGGATCCGATGCGCCACTGCGAAACGCGTTTAACTAACAGCGCGATCAATGAGATGACCAAAACCCGTCTCAACGAAAGCTTGGAGAGCTGCAACAAAGTGGGGTTGAACCCCTTCTGCACACTCAACCCGCCACCGGATGTAAGTCTGTCCAGTCCATTTATTTTGCTTTATTGTTCATATGCTCTGCATATCCCCAACCCTCATGTCATTTGTGCAGGGTGGATCCGCCTTCTGGAACAAGAAGTATGATGAGAAAGCAACCAAGAAAGCCAGGGCTAAGACTAAAGCCTTGAAGAAGAACAAGAACAAATCAACCGCCTCTGATATGCTGAACTTGGAGGAGGATGATGAGTCGGAGGTAGTGCTTGATTCTCTTGGCTCTATTTGCAATTATATTATTGACACTGATTGCCATCAGGATGACGCGGAGTCCAGTCAGGCGAGGGATGAAGAGGTAACTATCATTTCCTCCGACTCCGAGCCTTTGTCAAGACAGAAAATTCGACAAGTGACCCAAAAAGTAAGGTTTGCTCACCCTGTAGCTTACTTGGATCCCAACTTTATTTTGAAGCAACAACACGATGAGAACCCGCGCAGAACTTATACTAGCGGAGGCGGAGAGCTTTCCTCTGGGTTACCCAACACACCAACCCCATGCAAACGCCGGAACCTGGTACTCCAGAATTCCAACTCCTTATATCCGAAGGTGGGTCTTATTCGCCAACCACTTAATCCTTCCGACTCAAATTATTAGGGGACTTCTCACTCCTCTTCTAGCGATTCATCTCAGACCCAGCTTCTGGCTTTCAAGACTGCCCCTGGGTAGAGACTTTTATCTTTGTTATTTCACATTTCTGCACATATACTGACCTGATCTCTTTTCCGCAATGGGATGGCAAAGCCTAGCAATAAGGAAAAAATTAATAAACTGGTCAAAGACCCAAAAGTTCGTGAGCCGGAGAAGCAATCACCGGTATCGGAGGCTTTTGTGCAACACCCGGAGGCAAGTGCTGATGGGCTGCAACCAGAGAATCCTAGAGCTTCCATCGATTATATGAACATTGATCCTTTGAGTGCTAACCCGCCAAGCCCAATTAAGCCTTCTGACAAAATCACTGAAGATGTTCTGATGATCGGCACTAGATTCCAAGAGCTGAGAAATCCCACGGGCTTGGCAAGACATTCTGCTAAGGAAGAATTGATCCTGAAGTGCAAGGTCAAATTAGACATGGTCTATTTCTCTCATCTGAGCATCAATGAAGTATTCTTTGGCTACCATAACTAGGTGCACACTAGCCGTAATCAGGAGATTGACATGGTCAAACACATGCACCAACAATATGAGGTACCAACTTCTGCCTTATCTGTAAGATATGTTCCTTCGGCCCCCAATTCTTAGGCATAGGAAAGATTGTAGTGACTATGGCAAAGACTTAAATCCAAAATATGATAATGATAACATCCTGAACCGGATTTAGTAAAGTATCTTGTGAATGAAATCTCACCTCATAGCCCTCACAGGCCGAGTTATCTTTGAAAATGATGAACCGGGTTGTCTGCCACTGCCTAAAGAGACTTTCTGCACCCATTAGCCCCCAAGTGCCGAGTGCTATTTCTTGCAAAGGACTTGGGACTTCTCTTGTTTTATCCTGTAGCATATATGTAATTATTTACTCAACCTTCGACTTGCAAGAGGCCTCCAGTCAATTTGAATCTCAATTGGCCAATTTAAAAAACCTGGCTCGAAGTACAAGAAGTTGAGACCCGGAAGGATGACTCCAAATTTAAGTTTTGCTTGGAAGAAAGGGAGAAGCTGAGCCAACTAGGATGAAGAAAAGGCTGCCTTGGTGCAGAGGGCAGAAAACACCGAAATTTCTTTGCAAAAGGTGACCCCCGAACTAGGCGGCTTAAAATGCCATATAATTCTGATTTCTTGATGTTGTAAACCGCGTGATGACTTACTTTCATATCATGTTGAACAGGCCCCAGGAATAACAATCTTGGCCCAGAGATAGTGATAAAACTCAAGGCGGCTTATATGCAGCTAGAGCAATTATACACAGGTGCTCAGCGTGCCATAATCGACATTTCACAAACCAAGCAGGCGTCGTTGCTCATCAGGGATGTTTTGAACAAGTTATCTATCCTGCCCGCAAGAATTGAAGAAATCAAACGATCTGCCGCTAGAGCCTGTGCCATTAGAACTTTGAGCCTGGAAAAGGCATTGCGGGCCGAATTAGAACCGGCGGAGCTGGCTACTGGCTGCCCCAGTTTCAAAGAAGATGGGTCTCCGTTTGATAAAAAAGACTTTGCTGCCTGCGTGAAAGATATGCGTCCAGCGGTGAGCAAAATTACCAAAGAAACTGATCTATCAAAATACCAGGTAGCTTATAAAGCGGACAACTCAAAAGTGAAGACGTCGGCATACGAAGTTGTGGAACTGATTCCTCCAATCCGTAAGCATACTTTTGCTCCTGAAATTTGTCGGTGTTCTGGGACCAGGGGTACCCAGACTTGCCTGCCTACGGCCTAGAGCATGGCTCCACCAACCGCCTGGTACGGACAATCTTCTGCAGCAGCAACTCAAGACCTCGCGAGGGGCTGAGCCTCGCGATGCGGATGACACCAAGACCTCCCTGGGGGTAGCCTCACTAGGCTGGCTCCTGAGGAGTGAAGATATCTATGCAAGGAGCACCTCGTGAGGCTCACGTGACGTGATCCATTACGACCAAAGCCACATGAGCACCAGCGGGCGCAGTGTACCAGTTTCCTCTTTGGTGCTAAGGAGGCAAGCGCAGGCGCGGACCGAGGAATCAAGCAAAGGTTTCCATATGGTGCAACAAGACCAAGACCAGCAGGCACTGGAGCACTGCGGTCATCGCGGAGCCCCCATGTCATATATATTGAACCATCAAGGTTGGGTACCTATGTTTGAGCTCTGCTCTACAATAGTCTCTCTTTGGTCGCTTTAACCGGGGCATCAAGCCACCAAGTAGGTTGTAGCAACGGCGTTCAAGCCAAATCAATACGGTAGTCACAACTATGCTCAATGAGCAGGAAACCCCCAAGTATTTTGTAATCATGGCGTACAAGCCATATTAAGAGGGTAGTCATAGCTATTCTCAATGAGCAGGAAGCCCCCAAGTGATCTTATGAAGAGATAATAACGACTCATAATTCTCAGAAATGCAACGACAGAGGCCCTGAATTATCAGGGATGCCGGCATTATTATACTAATCATAATATATACATTGATAGAAGTATGTTGCATCACAAGAGCCAGTGGCTCAGGTGTAATAAGGCCGAAGATGAGACATGTTCCACGGCCGGTGGGTCTCCTCCTCAGATTTGTGCGGGTCCTTGTGGTCTCGAATATCAATGAGGTAGTATGACCCGTTGTTCAGATTTTTGCTTACCACAAAAGGCCCTTCCCAAGGTGGGGATAACTTATGCATGTCAGTTTGATCCTGGATGAGCCGGAGCACCAAGTCACCTTCTTGAAAAGTTCGAGTTTTGACCCGACGGCTATGATGACGATGCAGATCTTAATGGTAAATCACCGAATGAGCCACCGCAAGGTCACGCTCTTCATCCAGAAAGTCAAGAGCATCCTGACGTGCTTTTTCATTATCAACTTCAACATAAGCCACCACCCTGGGCGAGTTGTGACGGATGTCACTTGGGAGAACTGCCTCTGCCTCGTAAACCATGAAGAACGGCGTGTAACCCGTAGATCTGTTGGGGGTAGTATTAATACTCCATAGCAGTGAAGGAAACTCCTCATCCCAACAAACCTGTGTCCTCTGTAAAGGGACCATAAGCGGGGCTTTATGCCTTTCAAGATTTCTTGATTAGCTCTTTCAGCTTGGCCATTGGACTAGGGATGAGCCAGAAATGAAACATCCAGGCGAACATGTTCATGTTGCCCAAATTCTTTCATTGCACACTTAGACAGATTCGTACCATTTTCAGTGATGATACTATGAGGGTACCCAAAACGAAAGATCACCTTTTTAAGGAATTGAACTGCCGTCGCTGCATCACATTTGTTGACCGGCTCAACATTAATCCACTTTGCAAACTTGTCCACTGCCACCAACAAGTGGGTCTTTTTGTCCTTGGATCATTTAAAAGGCCCAACCATATCAAGACCCAAGACTGCAAATGGCCAAGTTATTGGAATCATCCTTAATTCTTGTTCCGGCACATGAGCTTGTCTGGAAAATTTCTGACAACCATCACATTACTGACAAGATCCTCTGCATCAGCATGAGCCATTAGCCAATAGAACCCATGACGAAAAGCCTTAGCCACGAGATACTTAGAACTGGCATGATGAACACAATATCCTTCATGAATCTCTCTTAGAATGTCACGGCCCTCCTTAGGAGAAACACAACATTGAAATGCCCCTGTGACACTGCATCGGCGCAACTCTCCATTGACAATAGTCATTGACTTAGACCGACGGGTTATCTGCCTGGCCAAAGTTTCATCATCAGGTAACTCGCCTCGGGTCATATAAGCCAAATATAGAATAGTCCAATCAGGAGTAGCATGAAGGAAATTTGACTGAGGTTTTATGCAAAATATCAAGGAAAACATTAGGTGGTACCGGCTTACGCTGCGATCCAAACCGTCTAAAAGCCTCAGCCACCTCATTTTTCCTACGATCAATATGTTCCACTTGATAACCCTTGAAATGGCCAGCAATAACATCCACCTCTTGGCAAATAAGCCGCTATGAGTGGGTCCTTGGAATCCCAAGTGCTTGAAACTTGCTGGGCCACCAAGTCTGAGTCACCAAAACACCTCCCTCGGCTTAGATTCATCTCCTTGGCCATCCGAAGACCGTGGAGCAGGGCCTCATACTCAGCTGCATTATTAGTGCAAGGGAACATCAACCTTAAAACATAACAAAATTTGTCATCTCATGGGGAAGCCAAAACAACTCCAGCCCCTAAGCCTTCCAACTACCTGGATCCATCAAATGAATAGTCCAATATGTGTTATTCGGCCTTTCCTTAGGCATCGGCAACTCTATCTAGTCATTGATGAAGTCCACAAGTGCTTGAGAATTGATAGGTATCCAAGGCATATATTTCAAACCATGGGGTCCCAACTCAATGGCCCAGTTGGCTACACGGCCGGTTTTGAATAATATCCCCCAAAGGAGCAGCGCTTGATCACAATGATAGGATGACCCAGTAAATAATGCTTCAACTTGCGGCTGGCAGTAGACACCCCATGCACCAGCTTCTGCCAATGTGGGTACCTTTGTTTGGACTCAATCAATACTTTACTGACATAATAAATCAGCCGTTGAATCGGGTACTCTTTGCCCATCTCCTTTCTTTCAACAACAATCGCCACACCAATGGCTCGACTGTAAGCAGCAACGTAAAGCAAGGGCTCCTTCTCAATAGGAGCTGCAAGGACTGGTGGCTCAGCCAATTGCTTTTTCAGTGCCTCAAACGCTTCATTAGCAGCATTACTCTAGACAAAGTTATTAGTTTTCTTCATCATCTGATACAGAGGGATGGCCTTCTCTCCCAGACGGCTTATAAACCGGCTCAATGCTGCAATACGACCTGCGAGGCGCTGAACATCATTAATATAGGCCGGCTTAGCCAATGAAGTAATTGCCTTGATCTTCTCTGGGTTGGCCTCAATGCCACGCTGAGAGACCAGAAAACCCAAGAGCTTACTGAGGGTGTCCTGGACTAAGGGGTCCTCGGGCGTCCGGCTGTTATCCATGGGCCGGACTGATGGGCTGTGAAGACATGAACGCCGAAGACTGTACCCATGTCCGGATTGGACTCTCCTTGGCGTGGAAGGCAAGCTTGGCGACCGAAGATGAAGATCCCTTCTTATGTAACAGACTCTATGTAAACCCTAGACCCCCGGTGTCTAAATAAACCAGAGGGGTTAGTCCGAAAGAATATATTCATTACCATAGTCATACATGCTAGGCTTCTAGGGTTTAGCCGTTACGATCTCATGGTAGATCAACTCTTTTAATACTCATATTCATCAAGATAAATCAAGCATGAAGTAGGGTATTACCTCCATAGAGAGGGCCCAAACCTGGGTAAACATTGTGTCCCTGTCTCCTGTTACCATCGATCCTAGACGCACAGTTCGGGACCCCCTACCCGAGATCCACCGGTTTTGACACCGACATTGGTGCTTTGAGTTGAGATTTCCACTGTGCCGTTAATGAAAGGTTCGATGGCCCCATCAATCATCTATAGTGACGCTGTCTAAGGAGAAACCTTCCTCCCCGGACAAATTTTCATGTTCGGCGGCTTCGTATTGCGGGCCAACTAGCTTGGCCATCTGGAGTAGATCGATAGCTACGCCCCTGGCCACCAGGTCAGATTCGGAAGCTTGAACTACATTGCGGATATCCGTGGAGACTTGATCTTCAATGGATTGGAGACCACAGCGATCGCTCCCCCTCGCCCCGATGAATATGACTTAAATCTGTCATCGGATCACATCCAAGAGATGGTCCCTGTTGCTGCAATGGCCTTAGAACCGGAGTAGATCGTGCCATCCGGGCCACCGAATCCGTGGCGTTGGAGCCGCACACGGACTCGGCACCCCACAATATTTGCGTCAATGGAACTCCGGACTCGTCTCCGGCTATAAGTCCCAGGACCGGGTACGCCTGCGGACACCGAGCTGGATCGGTTATCGATTTTCGAATTTAGCACTGCAGACATCTTCCAGCAGTAACCTTTGTGTGATGTGCTAAACTCTTTAAAGAACTTGTCCTTGGAGAAGGACTCACAGCCGAACTATGTTCGGTTCAAGCCAGAGGCTGATGATGGGAAATTTTGCTTCCCACCCGCCACCCACTTCATAGCCACTGTCAATGACTTGATCGACGTGCTTGATTACGGCTCCGAAGACATCGACAGTATGGGCGACGATGCCACCAGGAGCAAGGCAAGACCCGCCATTTACTGGACGTTGGACGGCCACCTCTTCGTACGATGTGTACATGGTCGACACACCTAAAAAAGCTAGCGACGATGAGAAAGGAGCTCCAGTTGTGAATAAACCTTCTGAGACACAGTCCAAGCACCGGCGCCCTAAACACCGCTCTAAGCCTCGTCGCTCAAAAGATGACGACACTAGCACCGGAGAAAATAGTACTACGGGCGACGCCGAAAACAATGAAGACCCTGTCAGGGCTGCATCCGAACAGGAGGAACAAGACAACGGGCAAGATAACCCTGATAAACATGCCATGCCCAATGATCCAGATGATGATAGTTATCGTCCAGTCTCCGAGGATGACGAGAGCCTCGGCAATGGGGACTTCATCGTGCCTGAGGCACCCCTCGAGCAGGAGAGCTTCACGCGCTAGATAATAGCCACTGCATGAAGCCTGAAGAAGAAGCAGCAGCAACTCCAAGCTGATCAAGACCTGCTCATGGACAGTGTGGAATGATGTCCTTGCAGCCGGAAGAAATACGCCTCGAGTGCCCAGCCGAGAGTTACCCAAAGTGCAGACTGCTACCTCAGTTTGATGAGGAAGCACCAGATCCCATACCTCCCTCAGGCAATGCGGATCGACCACCACATGGTCGGGATAGTGTGGCGGACCAACCACCTCGCGGTCGGGATAAAATGGCAACTCAGGCTGAACAACAGCCCACCCCACCGCCTCGCAAAAACAGGGACAGAACAACTCGGGACCATACATACGACCTTCGCCAGGATCTGGATAGTAGAGCTGGACACACCAGATCAATTTACGGATCATGAGGATACTTCCTGACTCGGCATGATGGCTACCTATTCGGACGTGACAAACCTAGTCATACCCGGGCCGATAACCGCAGACGGACTTCATCGGAGGTGCGCCGTGATGCGGCCCGATATAGAGGCACCACACACCCTCTCGTCTTTACAGATGAGGTGCTAGATCACGAATTCCCCAAGGGGTTCAAGCCCGTCAATATTGAATCATACGACGGAACAACCGATCTCGCAGTATGGATTGATGACTTTATTCTCCACATCCACATGGCCCGTGGAGACGACCTCCATGCCAGCAAATACCTCCCGCTGAAACACAAAGGCCATCTCGACACTGGCTAAATAGCCTGCCCGAGAATTCCATCGGCAGCTGGGAGGACTTGGAAGAGCCTTCCTTGACAACTTCCAATGTACATATGTCCGGCCACCCGATGCCGATGATTTAAGCCACATAGTTCAACAACCTGGAGAATCAGCCAGAAAATTCTTGACTAGGTTCCTAACCAAAAAGAACCAGATCATTGACTGTCCGGATGGCGAAGCCCTAGCGGATTTTAAACATAGCATCCGTGACGAATGGCTAGCATGGCACCTCGGCCAAGAAAAGCCGAAGTCGATGGCAGCCCTTACGACACTCATGACCCGCTTTTGCGCGGGTGAGGACAGCTAGCTGGCTCGTAGCAAAAACACAGCCAGCAAAACAGGCCCCTCCGAGGCCAAGAACAGCTCCGGCAAGCTCCGGCGCAACAAACACAAAACACCGAAGCAATGGCGACAACACCGATGACACCACCGTTAATGCCGGATTCAGCGGCTCAAAGTCCGGCCAGCGAAAGAAGCCATACAAAAGGAACAGTGAGGGATCATCCAACCTGGATCGCATACTTGATCGTCTGTGCCAGGTACATGGTACCCCAGATAAACAAGACAATCACACCAACAGAGACTATTGGGTTTTCAAACAGGCTGGTAACTTACATGCCGAAAACAGATGAAAGGGATCACAAAGTGAGAATGAGGACGAAGAGCCATGGCAGCCGAACACTGGTGGGCGGAAGAAATTTCCCCCTCAAGTCAAAACGGTGAACATGACATACGCTACACACATCCCCAAAAGGGAGCACAAGGGAGCACTTAGGGACGTCTACGCGGTAGAGCCAGTCGCCCCAAAATTCACTCCGTGGTCGTCGTTCCCGATCACCTTCGATCATCGAGATCACCCAACTAGTATCCGCCATGGCGGTTCAGCCGCACTAGTCCTTGACCAAATTATCGACGTTTTTCACCTAACACGTGTCCTGATGGACGGTGGTAGCAGCCTCAACCTACTTTATCAGGACACAGTGCGGAAGATGGGCATTAACCCCTCACGAATCAAACCAACAATAACTACCTTTAACGGAGTCATACCAGGCGTACAGGCCTGCTGTATGGGCTCAATCACGTTGGAGGTGGTGTTCAGTTTTCCAAACAACTTCCGAAGTAAAGAGTTAATCTTCGATATCGTCCCCTTCCGTAGCGGCTACCACGCACTACTCGGACGTACCGCGTTTGCTAGATTCAACGTAGTACCACAGTATGCTTATCTCAGGCTCAACATGCCCGGTCCACGCGGTGTCATAACAGTAAATGGCAATACTGAACGCTCCCTCCAAACAATGGAGCACACCGCCGCCCTAGCAGCAGAGGTACAGAGCGGCCTTCTCAAGCAGCACCATAGTACGGCTGCCGAGCCCCTGGACATCATTAAGAGGTTCTGGACTACACTGCAACAGGACAGCGTGGCTCGTCAAGAGCTCAATTAGAAATTCATCCTCCGTCCTAGTCCAGATGAAGTAGTGGCATTCGTACCACGTGTACATAATTACACACTCAAAATTCCATGGACACTGCGACGGCGGCACAAGCCAGCCCGGATCTACAGTTCGGTTAGCCCGATCCCGGACACAAATATAACTTTACTATCTCCTTTTTCCTTTTTCATGTTTCTCTTATGCGGGCCTCCTTCGACGGCCTGATTAATGGTCGTGTCAAAGGATAAACACACCGGATTGACACGGAGCACATGCGTACATGGGAAGCCCTAGAGGCTAACTAAACGATTACTCTATCCGTTTTCAGGATCCACACGCACCTCGCCTTTGGTTGTGGCATGTAAAATAGCTGGTTGATTATTGCATTATTTTGTACCAATGTGCTTGGACACATTAACCCAACTATAATGGAAACAGTTCATGATCCAAGTTTAAGGGCCCCAGATCCTATGTCTGTTCTCCCTTTGTTTTCCTTTAAAATGCTTATTTTCCTAGCAACCATACACTCTGGTACGTTTCATATTTTCCAGGGGCTCCCCATCGCCCCACGATACGTTAACAAAGTCCGAACAATCCTTGAAGATAAGTTCGGCACCCCGAACTTAGCCTTATATGCATTGGCTCGAATCATGTGTTGGTCAATAGTTGGGTTGCCCGGCTCCTGTGCTTGCTACCCTATGTTCCGCTAAATCAACTAGGGTAGTAAAGGGAGAACTACTACGATTGTGCCCTGACCTTGACTAGATGAGCACCTCAGTAGAGAAAGCCCAAAATTGACTGTCATGATATGGTGAGAGCCGGTCAGCTGTTCGAGGGTTACAAATCGTTGGAGATTTTTTTCCGCATTATGTGAAAGATCGGCACTTCCCGATCAAATGCTGACAGCACTCTGGTTCGAACCAGGGGCTGCGCCCACGCTTTATTATAAAACTCCTATGGCTAAGTGAGGGCGTTTAAGCCATACAATTTGATTGCCTTGTTCGTTGCGCTAAACAACTCCTTCAAGGACCATATAATTGGATCAAGATTGTTTAGATTCCACCTCGAACACCTCCGTACTACCTATGTGAGGGCAGAAGCCGACGACTAGCCAACCTTTAGATTACATACAACACGGCCGCACAGGTGGAAACAATTAAAAGCATAACAAAGTTACATTATAAAATAGGCTTTGTTTTCATAATACAAGGCAAAGGCAACATGAATACATTTATTCAAATACAAATGTCCTGCGAACATTGTGCTACCGCAAGGCGAGCCCCCTCCAAGACATCTGCAAAATACCGTTCGGGTGGGCGGTGCTCCTTTCCCTCTGGTGGCCCTCTGGTCACCTCGACGACGTCCATCTTCGCCACCACATATTGCAACAGATGAAGGCCATGCACGCACCTTCAATGCAGGCCGAGTGCTTGACGACGTCCAGCCGAGGACAGGCGTTCACCATCTGCCTCGTGAGTCTGAAGTAGCTGCCTGGCATAGCTTCGGCTGGCCATAGACGGATTATCAAATCCTTAATGGCTAGTTCGGCCACCCTATGCAACCCCACCAGCTGTTTCAGCTGATCGGTGAAAGACACGGGATGCTCTGGCGCCGCATACTATGACCAGAATAGCTTCTCCATAGAACCCCCTCCTTCGGCTCGATAGAACTCCACGGTGTCTGATACACTACGTGGTAAATCCGCAAAAGCCCCTAGGGAACTCCGAACCCGGGTTAGTAAAAGGTACTGCTTCTCCGCATACTTGCTTTGCATCTTAAATGCCTTACCCACCGTGATCTTCTTGGCCTCCTGGATCTACTGGAGGGTGGCCTGGGCCTCATTCCATGCGGTCTCCGCGCTCTGACAAGCCTTCGCGAGTTCAGTCCCTTGAACCGACGCATCATGCTCCAAGGCTTCGCATTTCTTAACCGCATCCTGGAGCTCCTGCTGGACTTCTTTGACCCAGGCCTTGAGCTTCTTACGGGTGGCTTTCTTCTGGACAGCCTTCTCCTCGGCCTCGCCCAGGGCCTTCCTTACGGCCTCGACCTCGGTCGCGGCTCCTTCACATATCACGACATGGCGATCAGTATGCAGCGCCTATCCTTTCCGAACACACAGCAAGTCGTCACTCACCTTGCTTCTCCTCGAGCCAAACCTTAACCTCGCCAAGCTCGTTCTCGGTCCGCTCCAGCCTCTACCTCAGTTCAGAGACTTCGGCAGCATGCGAGATTGCGGCCAACAACGACGCCTGCTTATGCATGCATATTACGTTAGACTCCTATAACAAAAGATTGATCATCTGTCCGGTTCTTCTTGCCGTACACCAGACAGTGTCTCAGGGGCTACTGCCTACATGGGTTTTTTCTCTTTCTTACCTCGAAACCCGTCAATAGGCTGCTGCAGGCTTCATTTAGTCCACTCTCGGCGGACTGAAGCTTCTTGATCACCGCACCCATAAGGACACGGTGCTCGTCCATGGCGGAGGCACCTCGTAGAGCCTCCATCAGGTTATCCGGCGCCCCTGGATGAACAGGGGCCACCGGTGGAAGCGGCGCAGCCCCCTCCTTCAAAGGGGGCTGCTAGCATGACTCCGGAGCCATATGAGTCTCCAGAATCGTATTCGACTGAGGGCCGAACTGGATGCGGCCCTCTTCGCTAGTCTACATGGGGATCGGCTCCCCCATGTGTCCGGCAGTGGAGGTCTCGCCTTGTGGCGCCTCCCGGAAAGCGTCCTAGGCTCCTCCCCGGTTCGGAGCGGTCCTCCGGGATAACGCTTCGGTGTCATCCCTGGCCCCGAGGGAATAAGCAGGCGGTGGCGACTTGTTCGCCATCTCCGAGGGAGCCAACGAACCTCCAGATGAGGATCGCTGAATAAGGTCGCAGGTCGGACTACAATAGTACAATTAACTATGTCAAGATAATGAAGAGAAAGGGCCGGATTCGTGCATGAGCAAGCCATGTCACATACGATGCGGCCTGGGGCTTAGTGCGGGGGCATCGTTCCGGACTGTTATCGACGTCCCACGCGGTGTTGACCACTGGGACGCCCTTCCCCTTCTTGGCCGTTTCCGCCTCCGGGTGCGCCGAAGCCGCCCTCTTCTTCTTCTCCTCAGGGGGAGGGTTGTTTTCCTCCTCCTCCTCTTCCTCGCCATTGTCCTCAGGGACAGAGGAATGAGCTTCATCATCTTCGGACGTCACGTCCGAAGTGCCCTTGCTATGAGGGCCACTCTTGGCCCCCTTGGCCTTCTTCTTGGCCTTCTTCTCTGGCGCCTTATAAGGCGCCGACACCAGCATCTTCACTTGACGCGGAATGACCGGCTCTTCATGCAGCGGAGCCGGACACTGGATCCGCTTCGCCCTCTCCATCCAGTCCTGAAAAAGCAACAATAAAAGCTCAGGCATCATCCTTATAACAAAGAAGTGGAGAATGCATCAAAAAAGACACACCTCGCTAGAGAGGTCTTTAGCGTTGTGCTCGCATCTGAATCTGCGCCCGACAGTTTCTCGTTGCCCTTAAAGATCAACTTCCATGCACCTTCGTGAGTCATCTCGAAGAGCCTCACCAGGGTCTGGTGTTTCTTCGGGTTGAACTCCCACAGAGGGTGGCTTCGGCGCTGGCACGGAAGGATCCGGCGAACTAGCATCACCTGGATCACATCAACGAGCTTGACGTTCCTGGTCACCATGCTTTGAACGCGCGTCTGCAGCGCTATCACCTCGTCAGGTGAACACCAGTCCGGACTCTTCTCGACCCAAGAGGTGAGTTGCATTGGAGCGCCGGAGCGGAATTCGGCAGCTGCGGCCCAGGTGGTGCCGCGAGGTTCTGTGATGTAGAACCACTGCTTTTGCCACTCCTTTATCATGTCCACAAAAGTAGCTTTACGCCAGGAGACGTTGGACAGCTTGCTCACCATGGCTCCTCCGCACTCCGCGTGCTGGCCATCCACCACCTTCGGCTTCACATTAAAGACTTTGAGCCATAGCCTGAAGTGGGGTTGGATGCGTAGGAAGGCCTCACAAACAATGATAAACACCGAGATGTTGAGGAAGGAATTCGGGGACAGATCATGGAAATCTATCCCGTAATAATACATCAGCCCGCGGAAGAAAGGGTGGTGTGGAAACCCTAGCCCGCAGAAGAAATGGGGGATGAACACTAACCTCTCGGTGGGCTTCGGCATGGGGACGACTTGTCCCTCGGTCAGCAGGCGGTGAATGATCTCCTTCGCCAAGTATCCGGCCGCCCGAAGCTCGGTAATGTCCTCCTCCTTGACGGAGGAGACCATCCACTTTCCTTGACCTCCAGATCCGAATATGGATGCTTGAGTGGAAAGGAAATGAGAACTTGGGCATTGGAGCTCGAGATTGGAAAGGCAGAGACAGAGAGAGGGCACGAGAGAGGAAGAGGGAATCCTTATCCCCTTATAAAGTCAACGAATATTAAACGCCTCCTCACTCGCCTTAAGATTCGCCTATTCCCAAGGGTTGTATAAACGACACGGTTGGGTTACCCATGCCCGCATTGATGAGAATCCCGCGATAAGGGGACACGATCTCTGCTTTGACAAGACGTGCCAATGGAAACCGCGTCTCGGGATGTGGGGCATTGAAACATGAAAGCGGTTTGGAATTATGACTGGTCAGACATAATATCGTGCTGCGAAAAAGTTGTTAGCAAACGGAACTCGTGTAGGTATGTATTCTCTCTGTGGTTGTGTATGGTGTGTGTGACAGGACCTGATACTATCATCGCATCCGAAGACTATCTTGAAGTTCGGATAGAAGGGAACCCGCCTTGCAATGTCGAAGACAATCTGCGTGCTGGACTCCTCGTCTTTGAAGCCAGGTTCAGGGGCTACTGAGGAAGTCCTGGACTAAGGGGTCCTCGGGCGTCCGGCCTGTTATCCATGGGCCGGACTGATGGGCTGTGAAGACATGAAGGCCGAAGACTGTACCCGTGTCCGGATTGGACTCTCCTTGGCGTGGAAGGCAAGCTTGGCGACCGAAGATGAAGATCCCTTCTTATGTAACCGACTCTATGTCAACCCAAGATCCCCCCGGTGTCTATATAAACCGGAGGGGTTAGTCCGGAAAGCATATACTGATTACCATAGTCATACAGGCTAGGCTTCTAGGGTTTAGCCATTACGATCTCGTGGTAGATCAACTCTTGTAATACTCATATTCATCAAGATCAATCAAGCAGGAAGTAGGGTATTACCTCCATAGAGAGGGCCCGAACCTGGGTAAACATCGTGTCCCCTGTCTCCTGTTAGCATCGATCCTAGACGCATAGTTCGGGACCCCCTACCCGAGATCCGCCGGTTTTGACATCGACACTTACCTGGTGGCACGCCAAAGACAAATTTATCCGAGTTAAGCATCATTTTGTAAACCAGGAGATTGTCAAAGGTCTCCTTCAAATCATCTATCAAGGTCTCCTTCTGCCTGGATTTCACAACAATATCATCCACATAAGCATGAACATAGCGCCCAATTTGGCTATGAAGGCGATTTTGAACACACCGCTGATAAGTCGCCTCGGCACTCTTGAGCCGAAAAGGCATAGACACATAGGAGATGGATCCAAAGGGAGTGATGAAAGATTTCTTCTCCTGGTCCTTAATCGCCATTTTAATCTGATGATAACCAGAGTAAGCATCTAAAAAACTCAAATTCTCACAACCCGCTGTAGCATCAATGATCGGATCAGTACGAGGGAGAGCAAAAGGATCAGCTGAACAGACTTTATTAAGGTCTGTATAATCCACACATATAAGCCACGTGCTGTTTTTCTTAAGCACCAGCACCGGGTTAAACAACCACTCAGGATGAAAAACTTCAACAATGAACCCAGCCGCCATGAGCCGGGCCACTTCTTCACCAATGGCCTTACGCCCTTCTTCATTAAAACGACAAAGGAATTTCTTAACTGGCTTGAATTTTGGATCAACATTGAGAGTGTGCTTAACGAGTTCCCTCGGTACACCCAACATGTCTTAAGGCTTCCATGCAAAGATTTCCCGGTTCTCAAGGATGAACTCGATGAGCGCGCTTTCCTATTTCGGATCCATACGAGTACTGATGCTATACTTCATGGGTGAGTCACCCAGAACAAAATCAACCAACTTAGTGTCATCGGCCGACTTAAACTTGAACATAGGTTCATGCTCAGTAGTTGGCTTTTTCAAGGGGGTCATATCTTACAGGGTCAACATTGTCTTCGTAGAACTTCAACTCCTCTGTTGCACAAACAGACTCAGCATAAGCGTCATCTCCTTCTTCACATTCCAAGGCCATCTTCCTATTACTGTGCCTATTGATGGTGCCCTTATGACCCGGCATCTTCAGATGCAGATAGACATAACAAGGCCGTGCCATAAATTTGGCATAAGCCGGATGTCCAAACTGGGAGTGATAAGGGCTCTTGATCTTAACAACCTCAAAGGTTAACTTTTCGGCCATGTAATCATCCTCATCACCAAAAGCAACCTCCAATGTTATCTTACCCACTGGATATGGCAGCTTACCAGGCCCCACTCCATGAAAGACGGTAGAAGACGACTTAATATCTTTATTGGTCAATTCCATGCAGCGAAAAGTATCATGTTAAAGGATATTGATACTGCTACCTCTGTCCATTAGCACTTTTGTAAATTCATATCCTCCAACCGGAGGAGCTACCACCAAAGCCAGCTGACCCGGATTGTTAACCCAGGGTAGGTGATCCTCACGGCTCCATTCAATTGGCTGGTCAGACCATCACAAGTATCGAGGAACCACCGGCACAACCGCATTCACTGCTCGCTTATGAATGTTTTGATCTCGCTTGCATAAACTGGTGGTGAACACATGATACTGACCACTATTCAATTGCTTAAGGTTGCTCTGGTAACCAGATTGCTGCTGTTGATTGCCTTGGTTAGACTGCTAGTCAAAACCACCTTGACTGCCTTGGCCCTACAATCCAGAATTTGAATCGCTACCTCCAAGGTCGTGCCCCTGTGAGCCGGATCCTGACCCACCGTGTGGGCCATTATGGTCCTGATGAAAACCAGAATTTCGATACTCCTTGATGATGAAGAAATCTTTCCACGTATGGATAGATAGCTTATCCGGGGTGCTATGCTTTAGGCAAGGCTGATTCATCATCGACTCAATATTGAACCTTGGCCCGCCAATCCGGGGTACAAATTGCTTCCCCTTATGACGCTGATTGTTGTTCTGAGTATTGGTATTAGCCACAAATTCTGAACTGTTGTCCACCTTGTGCTTACTATTATTACCTTGACCCGCCATATTGGGCCGCTGCCCCTTTCCATTGCCATTCTTCTTCCCCTTTCCAGCCTTCTCCTCGTCAAATTCTGGATCCTTTGTACTATATTTGACGAGTGCCACCATGAGCTCCCCCATATCATTACAGTGGCGCTTAAGATGCCCCAGCTTCTATTTAAGGGGTAGAAAACAGTAGTTCTTATCTAACATGAGGACAACTGATCCGACATTAATAATGTCTGAGGAGTGAATAATGGTAGAGATCCGGTGCACCCAATGGGTCGTTGACTCACCTTTGCACTGGACGCAAGTGTCTAAGTCAAGAACCGACATGGGCTGTTTGCATGTATCCTTAAAATTATGAATGAAAAGAGACTTCAATTCCGCCCATGATCCAACGGAATTGGCGGGCAACATTTCTACCAATTACGAGCCTGCCCTTCCAACATCATGGTGAAATATTTAGCACATGCAGCATCACTGATGTCCAATGGCCATCTCATAGGTTTCAGTCAAGGCTCAGGGGGCTGATCTGCCGTGTAAATAGGCACCTTACGAGGTCCCTTAAAATCCTTGGGCAGACGCTCCTTACACATAGCCGGTACTAGGCACGGTACACAAAGGGTTCTAGAGGTACTCCAGCCCCAATGGACAAAGATGGGTAAATCGGAGATCGTTGTTGAGCCGCCAGCTCAGCCTCACGCCGGGTAATGTCTACGGTGCTGCTCACTGCTTGAAACCGTCGGCGACTCAATATGCCTACTATAGCTCCGACTTGGACGTGGAGTCGAATGAATCCGGTCGCGCCTGTATGAATAAGCCACTTGCTGAACTAGTGTTGTGTTAAGAAGTTCCATAGGCTTCCGGGTCTCAACCGCCAGGGGAGATTCACCTTATACTAGAAGAGCCAGCAGTCGTGTTGCCGCAGAAACCAAATTATCCAGTGGGTGGGAATAGTGACTCGGCGGTGTTAACGTCTTTTGATGCAGAGTCAAATTCAAACGAGGCTGATCCACGTCGCGCGGCTGCACCATTGCACCGGTCATAGGCACCTCCGGAGGCCGGTTCACCTCCGACGGGTTACTTGGCCCTACCCCTGGTGTGTTGAATAGATTCCATGCACTATAGTTGAGGGGCAGCCGGCTCTCATGACTTCTTCGTAGAACTACGTTTGATGCATTCTGGTCCAAACTTAACTGGAAATTTTCAGCCTGAATCCGTTCGCACTATGCATCCAGGGCGGCTCGCTCCGTTGCCCTGCTCGCATTCTCCGCATTGATCTCCCCCTTAGCATGAGCTATCTCATCTCTTAGCTTTGCAACATCCACCTTATGTTGTGCTTGAGTCACCGGGGTGACCTCAACCTCCATTAGTTCCGCTAAGGCGTCCAATAGCTCGGACAACACTTGCGCCGGAGGGCTCGCTGACCCGCTCGCACCGGCTGTAACCGCGGCCATTGAACTAGAAGTCATAGCCGCTACCATTGATGAATTATCAACCGATTGCATACCAGCCATGAAGATCACAACCCTATTCGGCGGCTCATAGGGGTCCGTAATACTCTTGCCATCGGAACAGCCCCCAAGCCAGCTGTCTTGCAACTGATACATTGAATAGGTCTCTCTAGAGGAGGACTCATCACCCGAATAGATGGTTTTCTCTCCATTGTACATAGATCCTTCATCCAGTCTTGTTTTCATGCACACACCCTGATGGAAATATGCCCTAGAGGCAATAATAAAGTTGTTATTTATATTTCCTTATATCATGAGAAATGTTTATTATTCATGCTAGAATTGTATTGACCGAAAACATAGTACATGTGTGAATACATAGACAAAACAAAGTGTCCTTAGTATGCCTCTACTTGACTAGCTCGTTAATCAAAGTTGGTTAAGTTTCCTAGCCATGGACATGTGTTGTCATTTGATAAACGGGATCACATCATTAGAGAATGATGTGATGGACAAGACCCATCCGTTAGCTCAGCATTAATGATCGTTTAGTTTATTGCCATTTCTTTCTTCATGACTTATACATGTTCTTATGACTATGAGATTATGCAACTCCCAAATACCGTAGGAACACTTAGTGCACTATCAAACGTCACAACCTAACTAGATGATTATAAATATGCTCTACAGGTGTCTCTGATGGTGTTTGTTGACTTGTCATAGATCGAGATTAGGATTTGTCACTCCGATTATCGAAGAGGTATCTCTGGGCCCTCTCGGTAGTGCACATCACTATAAGCCTTGCAAGCAATGTAACTAATGAGTTAGTTTCGGGATGATGCATTACAGAACGAGTAAAGAGACTTGTCGGTAATGAGATTGAACTAGGTATGATGATACCGACGATCGAATCTCGGGCAAGTAACATATCGATGAAAAAGGGAACAACGTAGGTTGTTATGCGATTTCACCGACAAAGATCTTTGTAGAATATGTAGGAACCAATATGAGCAACCAGGTTCTGCTATTGGTTATTGACCAGAGATGAGTATCGATCATGTCTGCATAGTTCTCGAACCCATAGGGTGCGCACGCTTAACGTTTGATGACGATTTGTATTATGAGTAATGTGATTTGATGTACCGATGGTTGTTCAGAGTCCCGGATGTGATCACGGACATGATGAGGAGTCTCGAAATGGTCGAGACATGATGATTAATATATTGGAAGGTTATGTTTGGACACCAGAAAGGTTTCAGATAGGTTCGGGCATTTTCCGGAGTACCGGGTGGTTACCGGAACCCCCCAGGGGTTAATGGGCATTCATGGGCTTTAGTGGAAGAGAGGAGGAGGCGACCAAGAGGAGCGGTGCGCCCCCCAAGCCCAATCCCAATTGGGGAGGGGGGTCGGCCCCCCTTTCCTGCTTCCCCTCTTCCCTTTCCTTCCGCTCCTAGTTGGACTAGGAAAGGGGGGAACCTACTCCTAGTAGGAGTAGGATTCCCCCCCCCCTAGAGCGCGCCCTATGAGGCTGGCCGGCCCCCTCCTCCACTCCTTTATATACGGGGGAGCGGGGCACCCCATAGACACACAAGTTGATTTCTTAGCTGTGTGCGGTGCCCCCCTCCACAGATTTCCACCACGGTCATATTGTCGTAGTTCTTAGGCGAAGCCCAGCGTCGGTAACTTCATCATCACCATCAACACGCGTCGTGCTGATGAAAGCCTCCCTTAGCCTTAGTTGTATCTAGAGTTCAAGGGATGTCACCAAACTGAACGTGTGCAGATCACGGAGGTGTCATGCTTTCAGTACTTGATCGGTTGGATCGCAAAGACGTTCGACTACATCAACCGCGTTACTCAATGCTTGCGCTTTGAGTCCACGAAGGTACGTAGACACACTCTTCCCTCTCGTTTCTATGCATCTCCTAGATAGATCTTGCGTCATCGTAGGAAAATTTTGAAATACTGCGTTGCCCAACAGTGGCATCCGAGCTAGGTCTATGCATAGATGTTATATGAACAAGTAGAACACAAAGGAGTTGTGGGTGTGGGTATATACATATTGCTTGCCGTCACTAGTTGTTTCTTGATTCGGCGGTATTGTTGGATGAAGCGGCCCGGACCGACATTACATGACCGTGTTCGTGAGACTGGTTCTACTAACGTGCTTTGCACACAGCCGGCTTGCGAGTGTCAGTTTGTCCAACTTTAGTTGAATCAGATTCAATGAACAAGGTTCTTTCTGAAGATCAAAAAGCAGTCACTATAGCACGTTGTGGTTTTGATGTGTAGGTAAGAACGGTTCTTGCTAGAAGCCCGTAGCAGCCATGTATAACTTGCAACAACAAAGTAGAGGACGTCTAACTTGTTTTTGTAGGGCTTGCTGTGATGTGATATGGTCAAGACATGATGATATATAATTTGGTTGTATGAGATGATCATGTTCTGTAAAAGTTATCGGCAACTGGCAGGAGCCTTATGGTTGTCTCTTTATCGTATGAAATGAAATTGCCAAGTAATTGCTTTACTTTATCACTAAGCGGCAATGATAGTCGTAGAAGAAATAGTTGGCAAGATGACTAGGATGCTTCGATGGAGATCAAGGTGTCAAGCTGGTGATGATGGTGATCATGATGGTGCTTTGGAGATGGAGATCAAAGGCACAAGATGATGATGGCCATATCATATCACTTATTTTATTGCATGTGACGTTTATCCTGTATGCATCTTATTTTGCTTAGTACGGAGGTAGCATTATAATATGATCTGTCACTAACTTTCAAGGTACAAGTGTTCTCCCTGAGTATGCACCGTTGCTACAGTTTGTCGTGCCGAGACACCACGTGATGATCGGGTGTGATAAGCTCTACGTTCACATATGTCGGTGTAAAAAGTAGGGGCTCTCCTTTTGACCCCTTTACTTGTGCACGGGCAGTCAGAGCCATGGGCCGCGGCCACACTTAGCAGGGGCAGAGGAGGGAAGCTGGAGAGAAGCCGAAGCACAAGACAACCAAGGCGACGCCAAGACCAGAAGCGTAGGAGGGCAAGAGGGTGAGGTGGACTCCCTCGGCAAAATCCTTGCTGAGGCGGCCCCCCGCAGCCCCGACAAGAGCCTTGCCGGGGCAACGTGCCCACCACCACGAGAGTGAGCCACCCTTGAGCCCATAGGCTCCGACCCGAACAACTGCGTTGGAACCAAGGCTCGGGAGGCGCCTCTGTGGTGGCATGCAAAATCTTTGTCAAGATCATAAACACAAGATCAGATGAGGATTAGAAGATGGCGACCCTTGGCAGGATCCTAGCCGAGGAAATCCACAAGACCCCCGGCAAGCCCCTTGCCGGGGATCACAGCAACGCCACGGCAAGACCCTTGCCGAGCCCCCGGCAAGACCCTTGCTGAGGGCATCAGCAGGGCCACTGCCTGGCCTGCATCAGACAAGACTCCACCACCGTTCGCATGCAGCTGCCAGCCCAACCAGCTGGGCAGCCACCTGCGTGGCCACATGCAGCTTCCAGGCAAAATCACCAAGCACCTGTGTGGCGGCATGCAGATCTTCATGAAGCCCTACCACCGAGCCACCTCAGCTGCTTGTCTGCCTACATTGCGCTGGTCTGGGCACGTGTCGAAGCGAGACGTAGCGGCGACGAACATGACGGGCCTCGTTCCCGTCCCCGATAAAGGTAATGGACACCTACATAGCGCATTTAACGCCTTTTATCCCATAATGCCGTGCGATTAGCTCACGCACTGTAGGCCTTTCCACCTCCTGTGTGCTACTGTGGCAACCCCTTTTTCCTATAAAAGGAGGCCCGAGGCGACCAGGAGATGGATTCGGGCTTTTTGGGACGGCACAGCCACCGTAGCTAGTTCAAAAAGCTCAAGAACACTCAATACATCCACCAAAGCAGGACTAGGGTTTTACGCATCCTCGCGCCCTGGACCTAGGTAAAAGACCCGTGTGCTTGCTCCTAAACCTGCTCTTCTGACAACCCCGCGCCCACCGACCATAGAAGGGACCCCAATGATCCCATAGGTGTCGTTCTCACTGACATCGTTGGCACGCCAGGTAGGGGCACGAAGTTGCGAGAATCTGGTTTAGCAGCCGGCTTAGCAGTTTCTCGTGGCCATGGCTTCCAGAGAAGAAGACGGCCAAGAGAACGACGCCACCTGCAAGCGTGAAGGACACTGGTGCGACGACATAAAAGCTAAGGCATACGAAACCTTAAGCAATTTCCTTTTTATATATGAGGTTATTGTCACCGAAGGTCCTGCCTTTCTGCAATTGGCAATGCCCTTGTTCTGTTTCGAGTCTGCTCAACAGCTCAAGCGTCCGCGTCGAGAGTGGCAGGGTAGCCTTCCGCAATTGGCAACGCTCTCGATTCTGACTCGAGTCAAGCTCAACAGTTCGAGCGGCCGCGTTGAGAGCGGTAAGGTGGTTCACTCGGCAGCAAGCACACCCGACAGGCCATTGGGGATCCGTCCCTAAGGTGTCGCCCTGGGTTTACGTGCCGGCAAGCCTACCCGTTTAACATAGGGTAAATATACAAAGGGAAGATCGAATATGAAGATAACAACATCGTACCAAAAGTGCTGCAGAGTTATATTACATCAATTGTTGTTGTGGTTCTAACTAAAGATAAAAATTGTCTTGGTCATGAACGTACAGCGACAGTGGGACACGGGGTGGCTAATCATGGCGCTGGCCCTCCACCCTCTCGATTTGACTGATGCGGCTGATGATGGGCTTGATACGCTCCTTGAGCGCCGCGATGTCCACACCCGCCGGCAAGCTGTCTAGCACGGCGTCGAAGTCAAGGTTGGGCTTCCAGTATGCCATCTTGGTGAGAACCTTTGTCATGGCACCCTGGCAAAGCCTCTGGGCCTCATTGGCCAGCGAGGCCGCCCGGCTGGCGCGAAGCCGCTCCAAGACACCGACAACCATCTCAAAGAACAGGGTCAGGCTGTAGTTGGCGCTCAAGTTCCGCTCTGGGGCGTACCTCAGATCCAGTATCCCCATGGTAGCCAGGTGCTTGGTGGCCTTGTCGACAATGGCGGCGAGGAGATCGAGCCAGCGGTTCTCGCCCTCCACGTGCTCCTTGTGGGCGAGGGCATCGTCCTTCCGCAGCTGCTTCTCGGTCTCCAAATTCTTGGTCAGGGTCTCCTCCCAGGCCTTGCTCTCTGACAACATCTCCTTGAGACCCTCCAGCTTCAGCTTGAGGTCTTTGATGGAGTTTTTGGCCTCAGAGAGCTCCCCAGCCCTACTGAGGACCGCGCCCCGCGCCTCCGTCAGAGCGCTGTTGAGCATGTACTTCTCCTTGGACAGCTTCAGGACCTGGTTTTTTAGCCCGTCCCGCTCCACCTCCAGCTCCTTCATCTTGTCGGCATGAACCTGAGCCTGGGCATTGAGTGCCTCCCTATGCCTCTGCTCCAGGCCCTAGGTCCGCTCCATGATGATCTTCTCCACCTCCTGATCCATGCCGTGGAGCGTTGCGGCAAGCTTCTCCTCACGCAAGGCAAGGTCCTCCTCCTGGGAGTTGAGCGCGGCCTGGTGCTAGGCTCGAGCGGCCTTGGCTGCGGCGGCCAAGTTCTCCGCCATCTCCTGGGCCTTCTCAATGTCGGCCCGCTTCATGGTGAGCTCCACCTCGCGCTTGGCTAGCTCGCCCTGGGCGGCCTTTAGCTCCTCACAAGCTTGGTGGAACCATTTATGCGTCTCGGCGACGCGTACCTTGAGGTCTACCTCCGCCTTGTCCACCGTTGCCGCCCTGGAATTGGCCTTGTCCAGGCGGGCGCGGTGGAGCACCTGGAGCTTCCGGAAGTTGGCACGCATGGCCTGGAGAAGCCGCTCCTCATGGGAACCATCACCGCCGGTGCTTGGCTCGTTGACGACCTCGAGCCCGGCGGCGGCGAGCACCTACTCGTCGAACACCTCTCCCTCGATGGGGGCCCTGGAGCTCGACACCCCTGGAAGGTGGACGAAAAGGTCATCCCTCATCCGCCACCTCCTCTTCGATAGCGGCCTTGCCGGCCTCCTCGGAAGTAGCCTTGCCGGGCTCCCCGGTAGGCCCCTTGGCCGCGTCCTCGGCAGCGCCCTTGGCGGCCTCCTCGGCGGCGATCTTCTCGGCCTCCGCCGCGGCGCCCTTGGCAACATCATCGATGACGGTGTCTATGTCCTCCTGGTCCATCGACAGAGGATCTAGAGATAGAGAATGGGATGAAGCAAAGGAAGATAAAGATTCAGAAATAAGAACAAAAGGGCAGGGACAAGAGGAAAATAATGTACTCGTGCCAGGCTGGGAAGAAGTAGCCCCTTCCTCGCCAACATTTGGCGCCAAGGTGGAGCTGCCGGCGCCCAAGTTCTCCTCCTCGTCCTCCTCCTCCTCCGTGTGCATGGGCTCGGTGCTTGGCGCCCTTGCCAGGGACGCCCCTCGGGGCGGCGTGGTTAATGAAGGCGACGTGTTGGGGTGGCCCTGAGTGGCTCCCCCTGCTGCTGGCCTCCTCCTGCGATCACGGCAAGGTCAGCACCAAGGATCATACCCCCGACACACGTTGACGAGGGGTGGGTGATGAGCTTACGCTGGGGGCTGTGCCGGGGGCTGCTGTCTGGGCTGCTCACCACCACCAGTAGCGCCTTAGAGGTGCCCGTCGGGGGCTGGCCGCCCACCGAAGACCTGGCCCTCTTCACCCTCTGGGCCAGTGTCTCCGTATCCCTGCCAAGATGAAGCCAAGTCAAGAAAAGAGATACGGCCTATAGGGACGGAGATGACAAGAGTTGAAGCGCTTACTCATCTTCCGTTTCTTCTTTCGCTGCCTTCCTCTTCCTCCTCGGGCTAAGAGACCCGATGTTGAAGAAGACCTCTGTGTCGTCACCTGCCGGAGGAGGGGAAGCAGGTGGAGTTGGGGAACGCTTAGACGTAGAAGAAGCAGATGCCTTCTTCTTCACCACCGCGACGTTCACCAACTTCTTTGCCGGCGTAGCCCTCAGTTGGCGCGCGGACGTCTCCTAGGTTGTCGGGGTGGCATGGCCCTGCCGGGCCGGACCGGCTCACCGGAGCTGGCCCGTCGCAGGACTCGCCCTTTCCCGCAGCTGGGGGCTCGACAGCTTCAGCCTCCTCCTCGAACGGCTCGTCCTCGTCATCTCCAATAAGAGGAGCCCTAGTGTCGGCGCTGCTGGCCTACCCAGTGGACTTCGCCCACTGGGCGAGCTCCTTCTCTCTGGTCCGCCGCGGCTTTGTCCTCCACGCCACCGGCACTGTCGGCCTCCCTGGCGAGCTCCGCCTCCACCGCCATGGCGGCGATGTAGTCCAGCTCCGTCTGGGTGGTGTCCTGGATGAGCCGCGGCTCCTCGCGGTGCGACCCAGTTTTGGACGGGGCCGTGCGCGTTGCAGTCCGACATCATGGCGATGATGTCGGTCTGGCGAGTTGTTGCTCAAGCGGGACCACCCCCACGGCAACCCAAACAAGGGCCTTGATGACCTTGCCGGCCTTCGCAGCCTTGTCGGACCTCTCGGCCCTGCCGTCGCGGTCCACATCGAGCTGGAAGAGCCGCTGGCAGAAGTGGCGTGCGCCAACACGGTGAAGTTGTGGTCGAGGCCGGGGCGGAGTCGCATGATGTCCCGCATTCGTGAAAAGCCAGGTCCGGCCTCCCCTTGTTATGCAGCGGAGCGATTCGCGGCGGATGAATCCCCCGATCATCTCAAGGGTAGCCCGGCCTCGGTGAGGCGAAGAATCCTGGTGGTGGCGACGATCGTGAGCTTCGCGTCGTCGGCATCGACACTGCTCCAATCGTTTCCACGACCGGCGGCGCTTGCACATGTTCCTGACAGTCTCCTAATATACTTAATCGACGAATCCAGCACCAGCCCCGCCACTCCTCCCACCTCTCCTTCTGCGCCTCTCGGGTATGTCCCCTTGGACCTCGGGATCCAGTGACACAACTGGAGATGGCGCCTCCCTGCTGGATCCGAGGGAAGAAGTAGTGGCGGAAGAGCGCCGTGTTGGGGTGCACTCCGGCGAAGCCCTCAGAGAGATGGGAAAGAGCCATGCACGCCACGGCATTTGGGGTAAAATCCAGGAGATGGAAGCCGAAGGTATGCATGATGTCATTGAAAATCGGAGAAGGGGGGCAAGAGGCCGCAGGAGAAGTAATCGACGAAGAACGGATACCGATTCGGGCGGGCTTTGCCGCAGTTGGCGGGATGACGCGTGTGGCAGGATGCCCCGTCATCTCTCCCCCCGTCTTGACCCCCCACAGCGGCCTGAAGTTGTCCCGAAGGTGGCCGCTGTCGACCGTCGAGGGAAAGTAGGTGAGCTCCGTCCGCCGCGCCGCCAACTCATTTTCCGGCGGCTCCGCCCCTCCGGCGTTCTTGGCCGCACCCTTGCCCTTGCCAGTCTTGGGTGCCATGGCGGCTTCGCGGTGGAAGGGAAAGGGCAGCGAAAAGTGCAGCGGCGGCGAGCAGGGTTGTGGAGAAGGAAGGAATGACGGGCTCTAAGATTGGAGAAGACACAGGGGGTAAATGAGCAGCGTGCCCGCGGCCGTTTCCTTTTTACGGGGAAGGCGGCCGCCTCTTTACCATGATGTGACGCATGCGTGCGGAAACCGCCCCACGCATGACCCCCACGTCACACATGACCCTCCACGTCGCGCGTTCAACGCGGGTCGTGGGGAAGCGCAGCGGACGAGAAATTACTACGGTAAAATCCGCCCCACCTGCCCGCACCATTCTGGGCCTAGCCCAACAACGCGTCACGCTTATGATGTGGCCCAAGCCGGGGGCTCCTATCCGGTGTACAAAAGTAGGGGCTCTCCTTTTGACCCCACGCTGTTGACCGACATGCTCGATGTGATTCATGTATGCCTGTCCCCATAGGTCTGTGCCGCTTTGGGTTCACGACTAGCCATGTCGGCCCGGGTTCTCTGTCATATGGATGCTAGCGACACTATCATATACGTGAGCCAAAAGGCGCAAACGTCCCGGGCCATGGTAAGGCGACACCCGTGGGAACCGTGACCATGCGTGAGGCCGCAAAGTGATATGAGGTGTTACCGGCTAGATCATGTGACTTGGAATCGGGGTCCTGACAAAATCCGTTGACATGACACCGTATAAACTGTGTTTAGCAAGAAACCTAAGCTGTCATTTCTTAAAGTTTGGGGTTGCGATGCTTATGTGAAAAAGTTTCAAGCTTGATAAGCTCGAACCCAAATCGGAGAAGTGCATCTTCATAGGATACCCAAAAGAAAACTGTTGGGTACACCTTCTATCACAGATCCGAAGGCAAGATCTTGTTGCTAAGAATGGATCCTTTCTAGAGAAGGAGTTTCTCTCGAAAGAAGTGAGTGGGAGGAAAGTAGAACTTGATGAGGTAATTGTACCTTCTCCCGAATTGGAAAGTAGTTCATCACATAATCAGTTCCAGTGATGCCTACACCAATTAGTGAGGAAGTTAATGATGATGATCATGAAACTTCAGATAAGTTACTACCGAACCTCGTAGGTCAACCAGAGTACGTTCTCGCACCAGAGTGGTACGTAATCCTTTCTGGAAGTCATGTTACTAGACCATGACAAACCTACAACTATGAGGAAGCGATGATGAGCCCAGATTCCGCAAAATGGCTTAAGGCCATGAAATCTGAGATGGGATCCATGTATGAGAACAAAGTATGGCCTTTGATTGACTTGCCCGATGATCGGTGAGCCATTCAGAATAAATGGATCTTCAAGAGGAAGATGGAACGCTGATAGTAGTGTACTATCTACAAAGCTTGAATTGTCGCAAAAGGTTTTCGACAAGTTCAAGGTGTTGACTACGGTGAGATTTTCTCACTCGTATCGATGCTTAAAAGTCTGTCCGAATCATGTTAGCAATTGCCGCATTTTTATGAAATCTGGCAAATGGATATCAAAACTACATTCCTTAATGGATTTATTAAAGAAGAGTTGTATATGATGCAACCAGAAGGTTTTCTCAATCCTAAAGGTGCTAACAAAGTGTGCAAGCTCCAGCGATCCATCTATGGACTGGTGCAAGCATCTCGGAGTTGGAATATACGCTTTGATGAGTTGATCAAAGCATATAGTTTTATACAGACTTTTGGAGAAGCTGTATTTACAAGAAATTGAGTGGGAGCTCTATAGCATTTCTGATATTATATGTGGATGACATATTGTTGATCAGAAATGATCCTGAATTTCTGGACAGCATAAAAGGATACTTGAATAAGAATTTTCCAATGAAAGACCTCGGTGAAGCTGTTACATATTGGGAATCAAGATATATTGAGATAGATCAACACGCTTGATAAGTTTTTTCAATGAATTACATACTTAACAAAAGTTTTGAAGGAGTTCAAAATGGATCAGTCAAAGAAGGAGTTCTTGCTGTGTTGCAAGGTGTGAAGTTGAGTAAAGACTCAAAACCCGACCAGCAGAAAATAGAAAGAGAATGAAAAGTCATTCCCTATGCCTCAGTCATAGGTTCTATAAAGTATGCTATGTTGTTAACCAGAACCTATTGTATACCTTAGCATGATTTTGGCAATGAGAGTACAATAGTGATCTAGGAGTAGATCACTGGACAGCGAGTCAAAATTATCCTTAGAGGACTAAGGAAATATTTCTCGGTTATGGAGGTGATAAAAGAGTTCATCGTAAAGAGTTACGTCGATGCAAGCTTTTGACACCGATCTAGATGACTCTAAGTCTCGATCTAGATACATATTGAAAGTGGGAGCAAATTAGCTAGAGTAGCTCCGTGTAGAGTATTGTAGACATAGAAATTTGCAAATACATACGGATACTGAATGTTGCAGACCCATAGACTAAACTTCTCTCACAAGCAAAACATGATCACTCTTTGGGTTTTAATCACATAGCGATGTGAACTAGATTATTGACTCTAGTAAACCCTTTGGGAATTTAGTCACATGAAGATGTGAACTAATCACATAAAGATGTGAACTATTGGTGTGAAATCACATGACAATGTGAACTAGATTATTGACCCTAGAGGTAATAATAATGTTGTTATTTATATTTCCTTATATCATGATAAATGTTTATTATTCATGCTGGAATTGTATTAACCGGAAACTTAGTACATGTGTGAATACATAGACAAACAAAGTGTCCCTAGTATGCCTCTACTTGACTAGCTCGTTAATCAAAGATGGTTAAGTTTCCTAGCCATGGACATGTTTTGTCATTTGATGAACAGATCACATCATTAGAGAATGATGTGATGGACTAACCATCCGTTAGCTTAGCACTATGATCGTTTAGTTTATTGCTATTGCTTTCTTCATGACTTATACATGTTCCTATGACTATGAGATTATGCAACTCCCGAATACCGGAGGAACACCTTAGTGTGCTATCAAACGTCACAACGTAACTGGGTGATTATAAAGATGCTCTACAGTGTCTCCGATGGTGTTTGTTGAGTTGGCATAGATCAAGATTAGGATTTGTCACTCCGATTGTCGAAGAGGTATCTCTGGGCCCTCTCGGTAATGCACATCACTATCTCTCTCTGCAAGCAATGTGACTAATGAGTTAGTTGCAGGATGATGCATTACGGAACGAGTAAAGAGGACGTGAGTAACGAGATTGAACTAGGTATTGAACTGGCATAACCGAACGACAAACGAGTTAAAGCATAGCGATGACGAACGGAACACATTACATGTTGTTATGCGGTTTGACCGATAAATATCTTCTTAGAATATGTCGGAACCAATATGAGCATCCAGGTTTCGTTATTGGTTATTGACCGGAGATGAGTCTCGATCATGTCTACATAGTTCTCGAACCCGTAGGCTCCGCACGCTTAACATTCGATGACGATATGTATTGTGAGTTATGTGATTTTATGTACCGAAGTTTGTTCGGAGTCCCGGATGTGATCACGGACATGACGAGGAGTTTCGAAATGGTCGAGACATGAAGATTCATATATTGGAAGGTTATGTTTGGACACCAAAAAGTTTTCAGATAGGTTCGGGCATTTTCCGGAGTACTGGGGGGTTATCGGAACCCCCCGGGGGATTAATGGGCCTTCATGGGCTTTGGTGGAAGAGAGGAGGAGGCCGCCAAGAGGAGGGGCGCGCCCCCCAAGCCCAATCCGAATTGGGGAGGGGGGCCGGCCCCCCCTTTCCTTCTTCCCCTCTTCCCTTTCCTTCCCCTCCTAGCTGGACTAGGAAAGGGGGAACCTACTCATAGTAGGAGTAGGATTACCCCCCCCCTTGGGGCGCGCCCTATGAGGCCGACCGGCCCCCTCTTCCACTCCTTTATATACGGGGGAGGGTGGCACCCCATAGACACACAAGTTGATTTCTTATCTGTGTGCGGTGCCCCGCTCCACAGATTTCCACCTCGGTCATATTGTCATAGTTCTTAGGCGAAGCCCTGCGTCGATAACTTCATCATCACCATCAAAACGCCATCGTGCTGACGAAACTCTCCCTTGGCCTCAGTTGCATCTAGATTTCGAGGGATGTCACTGAGCTGAACATGATGAGTTTACCAAGGTGCCGCGTGTTCGACACTTGATCTGTTGGATCACGAAGACGTTCGACTACATCAACCGCGTTACTCAATGCATCTCCTAGATAGATCTTGCGTGATCGTAGGAAAATTTTGAAATACTGCATTCCCCAACACACCCCACGAAGACGTGCTTCGCGGTGGGTTGACGCTTGGCGGGTTGAATGTGCCAGGCCATCTCGACAACACCAGGATAGAGATCCGGCTCAGGGCTCGGTTCGCCAATCTTGCCAATGGAGACATGAATCCCACCAAAGGGGACTATGTACGCATGCTTGATTGAGTCGGCCTTAGGACCCCAGCTAGCACTGTCGATGCAGATATTTGCCGCGCCGGCTCTTGGTCACCGGCCCACAACGTATCCCTTGATGCCTACGAAGCTACCCTTCAAGAACTCAAAACCACCGTGCGTTGGCCCCATGGTGGGCGCCAACTGTCACGGGTTTGTCATGGTAGATGCCCTAACAAAAGGACATAAGAGTGGAGCCATCACAGCTAGTTTAGCTTGAAGGGGTTAAAATGGGACACTGTGAGTTTACCCAGGTTCTCCTCCTCTCAACGAGAGAAAAGCCTACTCTTGCTTTAGGTTGTATTGCTTGGGTTCGATTACCAGGTAGCAGACATGCTTGACCTAGTTCTCGACTTGTTGTTTCTTGAGTTAACCCGCCACCGGGTCACCCCTTTATATACACAGGTTGATGCTTAGTGGCTTCCAGAGTCCTGAATGGCTTATAGATAACATGTTCGACTCGGTGAATAACTAAGGTTGCCTTACAATACAAGTTCACCATATGGCGGTTCTCGTCTCGGGCCTCAAGTTGCCTCTAGGCCTTCGTGTCGACGTCAAAACTAGCAGATCTAGGGTATGGGGTCCCGAACTGTGTGTCTAAGGATCAATGGTAATAGGAGACACGGGACACAATGTTTTACCCAGGTTCGGGGCCTCTTGATGGAGGTAATACCCTACGTCCTGCTTTATTGACTTTGATGAGTATAGGGGTTACAAGAGTTGATCTACCACGAGATCGTAATGGCTAAACCCTAATTGTCTAGCCTGTATGATTATGATTGCCTCTACGGACTAAACCCTCCGGTTTATATAGACACCGGAGGGGGATAGGGTTTTATAGAGTCAGTTTGCAGAGAAAGGAATATTCATATCCGCATGCCAAGCTTGTCTTCCACGCAAAGGAGAGTCCCATCTGGACATGGGGGAAAGTCTTCTATCTTGTAGCTTCACGGCCCATTAGTCCGGCCCAAGTTGCATATCCCGGACGCCCTAGGACCCCGTAATACATGACTCCCTCACATGGGCCTTCGACAGGCTTCTATCATGACCCGCCATCTTCACTATTAACTAACTAGTTGTATGACCCGGCCCCTCCTGGGCAGGTTATACCCAATAGTAATATCCCCAACACATCCCGTGATTCTATTTAGTTAAAGCATCTCCAACAGCCATGCTAAACAAGCGCTGCACCACAAATTTGCTAGTTTTAGCACGCGCACAATCAGTGGAGTGGCTCCAGCAGGCGCTTAATAACCGCGCGCGCGGCATATAGAGTTAGGCACGCGGTCCAAATCGCCAATGCGCGCTGTGTATTTGGGGCACCCGCTTCCGCGCGCGGCACACACTCGCGCTCGCGCTGCACTCTCTCCTCCGCGCCACCTTTGCCCCGCGCGCGCCGTCGCCGGGAAACTGGACCCGATGGACACACGCGCCGGCACCCTGATACGTCTCCAACATATATAAAATTTATGAAGTATTGATGCCAATATATTATCATTCTTGGATGTTTTACAATCATTTTAGAACAACTTTATGTCATTTTTTGGGACTAACCTATTGACCTAGTGCCTAGTGCCAGTTGCTATTTTTTGCTTGTTTTTTACATCACAAAAATCAATATGAAACATAGTCCAAACACCGTGAAACTTAACAGAGATTTTTTTGGACCAGAGGGGACCAATTGGGCCAGAGCTGCACCTGGGGGGTGCCCCGAGGGGGGCACAACCCACCAGGGCGCGCCATTAGTCAGATAGGTGCACGGGACCCACTATGGACCGCCCAGTGCTAGGGGGTGCTGGTGACCTACCTTATGAAGTGGGTTGTCCAGCCTTCACCCGTGAGCTGTGGTAGTTCCAGTGGCCCATGCACCCCACATTCAAGCCTGAGGTCAGAGAAAAATATAACGGCAAGACTCACCCATTGGAGTTCCTCAGCATCTACACTATCGCGATGCAAGCTGTCGGGACTCGCGACGATAATGTGCTTGCAAATTATTTCCCGTTGGCACTTAAGCCCAATGTCATGTCCTGGTTGATGCACCAGCCAGTGGATTCCATCTCTTCTTAGTAGGATTTGTGCCACGAGTTTGTTGGTGCCTTTACCGGAGGCCACCAAGCTCCTGGCCAGGCGAGTGATTTGCATGTCATCCCCCAGAAGGACGGCGAGTCCCTGCGCAAGTACATACAAAGGTTCAGCCGTGTACAGTACAACATCCCAGATGTTCATCCCGCTGCTGTCATCAGTGCATTCCATCAAAATGTGCGCAACCACAAGATGCGCGAGGAGATGGCGATGAACAAGGTTAAGGATGTAGCTGAGTTGCATGTTCTGGCCGACAGTTATGCTCAGGCTGAAGAAGGAATGAAGTACCCCGCCGAAGATGCCGACACGGAAACCGAATCCACAGTCGAAGACGCCGTCACCCCAGCAAGGAAGGGACGACGCTGCAACAGGAAGCATAAGGGCAAGACCGTGCTTGCCGTCAAGGAATCCGGTGACCCCGGCACCGCGAAGAAGACCAAGGTTGACGACCCCGGCAAGGAAGTTGCTGGGTGTGCCGCCTGGCGGGCTTTGGTGGCTGCCGACAAGCCAGGAGGCTCCGACAAGTAGTATTGCAAGATCCACCGCACCAAAGGCCACAACCTCCAAAATTGCCGGCAGGTTGAGCTGCTTGCAGAGAAGTAGAAAGCTGAATACGAGAGGCGCGACAAGGAGAAAGGCCAGGATGGTGCTGAAGGGTCCGGCAAGAAGCGTGGCGGTCGGGGGGCCTGCCGCGACAAGGATAATAAACAAGAGAAGCCTACTCGGGGGCGCGACAAGGAGGAGGATGATGATCATGATGAGGACAACAAGTCCCACGAGCACGAGTTCCAGAAAGCTACGGAGGCCATGTGCGTCGATGGTGGCGCCTCGCTGCGCACCTCTCACCGCCAACTAAAGCAGTGGGCGCGTGAAGTCACTGCGGTGCTGCCATCGTTCGATGCTTAGAGGCCACTGAAGTGGTCCAGCACAACTACGGTCGGGTGTTTGCCGTCGTTGGTTTCCCCAACGATACGCAACCTCAAGGTGACTAAAATACTAGTTGACGGCAGGGCCGGTCCGAACTTGATCTCACCCGCTGTGACCGAAAGGCTACAGATCCTCGATGGAGACCTCGAGGAGACGGGCACGTTTCAATGGGTCAATCCGGGATGGAGTCAGCCGAAGGGCAAGGTCACGTTGCCCATCATATTAGGGGGCGAGCTGAACTATCGAACGGAGAAGATAGTTTTTGATGTAGCCAGGATCCCCTAGCCTTAGAATGGGATCCTCGACCGCCCAGTGATGGCCAAGTTTTTGGTGGCATCACATGACGCTTACAACACATTAAAGATGCCCGAGCTGATGAGAATCATCACCGTCCCCTCCGACAAGAAGGACGCGCTTATCTGCGCCAACCAACTCTACCGGCAGGCAGTTGCAGCTGCTGCCGCCAAGATGCCTGTTCCTGCCGCCGAGGCCTGGGTAGGAAGAAAACCGGCAAGACCTCTACCTCTTCTGGCAAGGCCCCTTCCTACAAGACTACCAGCCCCGGCAAGGGCTCCTACGCCTCCTCCAGCAAATGCGCCTCTTTGGAGCACCGCATTACCGTTGAGGATGTGCCAAACAGATCCGCCAATAGGAGCAAGAGGTCCAAGGCGGCCCCGCCAGAAACTAATAAGGTGCCCGTCAAGGAGGATGGCACGGGTGGAGCTTTTACCATAAGCTCCACCCTCGACCGCAAATAGGAAAGCACGCTCGTCGCCTTCCTTCGGGCGAATGTCGACGTGTTTGCATGGCAAGCATCCGACATCCCCGGTGTTCCCAGGGAGGTGATTGAGCACCACCTTGTTGTCTTTCCGCATGCGCGGCCTGTCAAGCAGAAGGTCAGAAATCAAGCTTTGCAGTGACAAGAGTTCATCATCGAGAAATCAGGAAGTTGGAGGCGGCAGGCTTGGTCAGAGGAGTGCTCCACCCCATGTGGTTGGCCAATCCTGTGGTAGTTCGTAAGGCAAATGGAAGTGGAGGTTGTGTATAGACTACACGAACATCAATAAGGCATGTCCAAAGAATCCTTCCCCTTTGCCATGCATTGACAAGATCGTGTACTCCATTGCTGGGTGTGACCTGCTGTCATTTCTCGACGCCTACTCAGGATACCACCAGATCTTCATGATGAAGGAAGACGAACAAAAAACCGCGTTCATCACCACATGTGGTACGTACTATTTCGTACGGATGCCTTTGGGGTTGAAGAGCACGGGTTTGACATTTGCCCGAGCGGTCCAAATTGGTTTTGAGCCCAAGCTACATAGAAATATGGAAGGCTATATGGGTGATATTGTAGTCAAAACCAAAGACAAGGCCATGCTCGTACAAGATTTGGACGAAACATTTCCAACCTATGCAAGATCAACCTCAAGCTCAACCCAGAGAAGTGTGTGTTTGGCGTTCCATCCGGTAAACTTCTTGGGTTCTTTGTGTCTCAACATGGAATCGAAGCAAATCCCGACAAGATCAAAGCAATTGAGCAGATTAAGGTGCCAAGACGAGTCAAAGATGTTCGAAGGCTTGCCGGCTGTGTTGCTGCTCTAAGTAGGTTCATCTCCAAATCCGCTGAGCGCGCCCTCCCCTTCTTCAAAGTTTTGAACAAGGCGGGTCCAATGAAATGGACTCCGGAGGCACAGGCTGCGCTGCAAGATATGAAGAGATACCTCTCCTCCACGCCAATACTAGTCGCACCTAAAACGCAAGAGCCGCTGCTGCTATACCTAGCGGCAATGAATCAAGGGGTTAACGTTGCGCTAGTGGCATAGAGGGAATTTGAGGAAGAAGCAGTGGTAGTAGCAGAGCCTTCGGATAATGGGCCAAAGCTCTCCCGGCAGGGCCTGATGCTGGAAGGCAGAACCCCCGGCGGAGCCTGGTCCCGGCTGGAGGGAACCCGCGCAAGCGGGCAAAGTCGAACAAAAGAAGAAGGTGGTGCAGCACCCGGTTTATTTTGTCAGTTACCTCTTGCAGGGTGCTAGATCAAGATATTTTGGCATACATAAGCTACTCTTCGGCCTTCTTATGGCTCGAGAAAGCTGCGTCACTACTTCCAAGGACATGAGATCACCGTCGTCACCCAACTCCCTTTGCAACGAATCTTGCACAATCCTGATGCCACTGGGAGGATTGTGGAGTGGGCGTTGGAACTGTCAAGCTTCGGCATCAAATTTGAAAGCAATTTAACAATCAGAAGTCGAGCCTTAGCAGAGTTCATAGCGGAATGTACCTGAACGCCAGACGAAGAAGTCAGAGAGACCACCCTTCCCGGCAAGGAGACGAGCCGTGATTGGATCATGTACATTGACGGAGCCTTCTCGTTCCAAGGTGCTGGTGCCGGCGTGCTGCTCGTTGCACCCACCGGAGGGTGCCTCAAGTACGTAGTCCAGATGCACTTTCCCCGGGAAAAGTGAACAAACAACATGGCGGAGTATGATGGATTGCTCCCCGGTCTCAGAATCACGGCAGACCTCGAAATCTGGAAGCTCATCATCAGAGGTGATTCGCAGCTCGTCAAGCAAGTCAATAAGGATTACCAGAGCCCGCTGATGGAATCTTATGTGGATGAGGCGAGGGAGTTGGAAGAGCATTTTAACGGTTTGCAAGCACAACATGTTCCCCAAGCGGAGAACAGCATTGCCGATGACTTGTCGAAACGCGCTGCCCTCAAGTTGCCTGTTGAACAAGGTACCTTCGTGCTTCAATTGACCCAGCCATCCATTGAGCCATCAGCAGGATAGAACAAGCGAAGGAAGGCAGGCTCCAACAAGTACTTTCCCGCTGAGTTCCTAGGAAGCCGCGGCAGGCGCTGCCGATCTTCTCTAGCTTGCCAAAAGGCAGCAACCTCGACAGGACCCCAAGCCTGGCCGTAGAGGCAGCTGTCCCTGCGGCCGAAGATGCCTATTGTCCTTGCCGTCGAGCCCAGGCTCCAGCATGGGTGCAACACACCGTCTGTTTCCTCCAAACCGGGGAACTCTGTGAGGAACGGGAAGAAGCAAAGAAAGTAGCCCGTCGGTCCAGCATGTACCAGTTTGTGGATGATGCCCTATAAAGAAGGAGATCGAACGGCGTGAAATTGAAGTGCATTCCTCGGGAAGACGGACTGGAGCTGTTGGCAGAGATACATGGAGGCACGTGTGGCTCCCACATTGGGTCAAGAGCCCTTGCCGGCAAAGCGTTCTACCAAGGTTTCTTCTGGCCCACCGCTCTCCAGGATGCAACTTCACTAGTAACCAAGTGTGAAGCGTGCCAGTTCCATTCAAAGAACCTTCATCAACCAGCCCAAGCTCTTCAGACAATCCCTCTTCCTGGCCATTTTTGGTCTGGGGGCTCGACATACTGGGCCCCTTTCCCCGTGCTGTCGGGGGCTTTGAGTACTTGTACGTCACGATCGACAAGTTCACAAAGTGGCCGGAAGTAGAACCAGTGAGAAAGGTGACAGCACAATCAGCCGTCAAGTTCTTCAAGGGGCTAATCTGCCGTTTTGGTGTGCCGAACAGGCATTACCGACAACGGCACGCAGTTCACGAGCCACACCTTTATGCAGTATATCCCAGACCTCGGTATCAAGGTTTGTTTTGCTTCTGTCGCTCATCCCAGAAGCAAGGGCCAGGCCGAGGGAGCAAACGCAGAGGTGTTGCGAGGCCTCAAGACCAGGACTTTGGACAGGCCACACAGTGCGGAAGGCCCTGGGTTGATGAGTTGCCAATAGTTCTTTGTTCATTCAGAATGATGCCAAATCGAGACACTGGCCAGACACCATTTGCCCTGGTATACGGGGCAGAAGCAGTTCTCCCCATGGAACTCATATACGGGTCACCTCAAGTGCTCGCTTATAATGAGCTTGAGCAAGAGCAATTGCGCCAAGATGATGTGATGCTCCTTGAGGAAGATCGTCTTGGACTATTGTGCGAGCTGCTCGCTACCAGCAAGCCTTGCGCCGCTACCATAGCCGCAAGGTTCATACCCGAAGCCTTGAGGAAGGCGACCTTGTTCTTTAGCAATTCAATCTGCCAAGAATTCCAACAAGTTGACACCGAAGTGGGAAGGCCCTTATTAGATAATACGAGTCACCAGGTCCGGCGTAGGCCACCTGGAGACCGGAGATGGAATTCTAGTGAGAAACTCCTGGAACGTCGAACATCTTCGTAAGTTTTACCCATAAGGCGCAGTTGCCAGGCCTCCCGGCAGACCACTTTTTGTACAAGCCTTACCGGCAAGGCATGTAACCCTTTGTACAAAGCCAGGCGCAGACCCCGAGCATTAGATAAATAAATGAAGCGTTGGCGCCCTAGAATTTAGCATGCATGCTAGGTCGAGTCTCTCTCTGTTAGGATTGATAGTGCTCATCGGCAACTGATCCCTAGCATAAGGGGCAAGTGCATGTCTTTCTGTGTCTTCTAGTCCGTTCTTGCTTCTTAAGCTGCACAGGCGCCTCTACAGAGGCGTTTGGAGAAAAGAAGGGGGATCGACACCCCCGACCCCGGCAAGCCGAGGATGCCGGGGGCTGAAAATTCAGATAAGTTTTCTCTCCCCTGTTATGCGTTTCTGTATGAAGCTTGAACATATGAAACTTCGATTCGTTCCTGTACTACCATGCTCCCTCCTTCGCATGCCCGAAATCACATTCAGGCGGGAATCTAGTTGTAGTTGCGGTGGAAGGAAGCAAGCGAAGGGCCCGATCCTGCTTTACCCCTACTCCCGCCAAGGGTGTGGGGATGACCGTGGTATAACGCGGGGGACGGTAAGGTTTGTTTCCGGCAACGTTGTTTGTTTAAACTAACAAGGACTCGCTCCTTAGTGTGGGCCTCACTCCCGCACAAAAGAACCCAGCAAACACCCTTTTTCATTAAGACATTGTTGAACAAGTACAATTCATACAGAATGTAAACATGAGAAAGGGGTTACAAAGTCTAAATTTGACAAGTGCCCGCAGGCTTATGAAAAAGAGAGAGATAAGGTGCCCGTAATCCCTGTCTTGTCCCTCTCCTCAAGAAGCGGATCGAGATAACAGGATGGAAAATGAGTGCCTAGGCGAGGTACAAGAAGCCGAAGACACCGAGAGAACGTCCCGGCGGCCGCCTAGAGTGGGAGTCGTTGATACGGTGCGGGGAGGAAGCCGGAGGATGAGGTAGCGGACCGGCAATACGAGACAAAGGCGTCGATGCCATCGTACTCCGACTTGACAGCCCGCCACCCGTCTTCCTCGTCTTCTCCGGCCTTCTAGCACCGGCCGCCAGAAGCGACGGCCCCGAGAAGTTCAAGGAGGTGGCTCAAGGAGCCGCTGCCAAGAACTACCCTCCCCCCCGGCATATCACTCTGCCGGGGAGATGGCCAGGTGTAGATGTTGTTGCTGCCGGCATCGCCTAGGGATGGGGCGTCCGACGTCTAGTCGGACCCGTCCCCGTCGTCCTCCCAATTGGTCCCCTCCTCATCACCGTTGCTCGAGGAGGAGCTCTCGTTGTCGGTTGAGCTCTCCGCGCAGCACCCTAACCTGTGTCCAGAGCCCCCGAAGACCTTGATAGAGAGCAGGTGGCTCTCCACTAATTTGAAGAGGAGAACGTGCCCCTTCATCAAGAGTGGGCGCGTGCGAAGGTTTTCCAATCCCGATGAAGGAGCATTACATGAGGGGCAAGGAACCTTGTGTTCACCCACATGTCGCCATTGGAACAACCCTTTATGTGAAGCCTCAGCTCCCTCGCGAACGCCTTGGGAAGGTGAAGGCAGCCACATGGCGGCTCGCGCAACTGCAGGATGAACTCCATCGTCGTGTCCCCGACATGGCCGCACAATTAAGCAAGAGGAGATGGTGGCGGGGATGGTGATGGTGATGACATGGGCGTCCCCCTTCCGCGCCCACCTCTACCTCGACCGCCTCACCGACAGAGGCCCCGTCCGACGCGCCCGCCTCGAGCATGGCCTTCACCTTGTGCGTCGGGATCTTCCTTAACCATGCGTCTCTCTGGCGGGAGGAGCACCTAGTCGCCTGCACAGAAGGACGGCCGCGGCCACGCCCTCTCGGCATGGCAGTGGGTGGAGAATGGGGACGAAGGGGAGGCACAAGAGGATGCCTCTCCTCCTCCTCTTGAGTTCCAAGAAGGGAAGTCTGGAGACTAGCTCTACATCTCCGAAGAGCCTTTTCAAGTCCGACTCATTAAGTTGACAATGAGCGAGGTCTTCGACTGCCCTCCCTGCGCCAATCAAAGGCGCATGGGTATCGACCATGGCGCGCCTTCCCATATAGCGTGCGTCCGTCCCCTACCCCATGCCATGCATGTGGCGTACGTGGCAAAAAAGGCGGGCGTGGTGTGAAACGTGGAACGGAGGTCCCAAGGTGAAGGGAGGCGAGGAGAGTAAATGAGCAGCGGCCCTATGGTTTCCCCTTTTCTTATGGGGAAGACGTGGGCCACCTCTTTACTACACCGCGGGATGAAGCAAGCATGTTGCGGTCATTCCCCACACGACCCCCACGTCACGCACTCAATGCGAGTCATGGGAAAGCGCAACTCGCGAAGGAGTTACAACAGTAAAAACTCTGCCACGCGTGCCCGTGCACCGTTCTGGGCTTGACCCAACAACGCTTCGCGCTTAATTGTGGCCCAGGCCCGGGGGCTCCTGTCGGTGTACAGAAGTAGGGGCCCTTCTATACCCCTTTACTTGTGCACGGACAGTCGTAGCCACACTTGCGGCCGGGCTTGGCGGGGCAGAGGAAGCAAAGATACAAAGCTGCCGAGGTAGCACCCAAGCCAGAAGCATAAATAGCAAAGGGACAAGATTGGATTCCCTCGGCAAGAGCCTTTACAGGGCGGCCTACATGGCCCCGGCAAGAGCCTTGCCGGGGCAACTTGCACAACACCAGCAAAACTGCCACCCTTGAGCCTGAGAGTTATGACGCCATCGACAAGCGTAAATACCAAGGGTTGGTAGCGCCTGCATGGTGGCATGAAAATCTTTGTGGAAACCAAAGGCCTGTAGGCCTAGGTGAGCACCAGAAGCCGAAGACCCCCGGCAAGGATCTTGCCGGGGATGCTCGTAACCCGCCCCAGTAAGATCCTTGCCAGGGACACCCATGAGATCCTGGCAAGGGCCTTTCTAGGGGCGTCTACGGTGTCAAAGCCAGGCCCGCACTTACCAATGCTTTGCTGCCCCGTGCCCGTTCCGATGTTGCGACCAACCTACCAACTAGGCAAATGATTGCGTGTCAGCATGTAGCTTCTAAGCCAACCAGCCAAGCACATGCGTGGTGGCATGCATATCTTTGTGAAGACCCTGCCACGGCACCAGCTCAGCAGTCAGCCAGCCAGCGTGGCGCTGCATGCATCGTCACCTGGGTCGCTCATCGAAGCAAGGCGAGGCGTGATGGATAGGGCGGGCCTCTTTTCCGTCCCCGATAAAGCAAGAGGAAACATAGGCGGCGCATTAAATGCGTTTGTCCAGGATGTCAGGAGATAAACTTGTACACTATACATACTTTCCACCTCATGTGTGCCACTGTGGCAACCCCTTTGACATATAAAAGGAGGCCCAAGGCGTACTGAGGAAGGATTCAGACTTTTCGGACTGGGCACGCACGGCAGCTAGTTCAAGAACTCAAGAACACTAAATACACACAAAGCAAGACTAGGGTTTTACGCATCGCTTGCGGCCCGAACCTGGGTAAAAAATCCCATCGAGTTGATCTTCTGGACCAGCTCTTTGTGCAGCCCCACGCCCCGCAACCGTAGAAGGGATTCCATCAAGGGATCCCGTAGGTGTCGTTCCAGAACCCTGACATATTTGGTTGCAGGGTCATTTGAGAGAGACCATCTTCATCCTACACCTCTCACAGATTGATAAACCTTAGGTCATCCACTTGAGGAAAATTGCTACTATCCTACAAAACTCTTTGCTTGGAGGCCAAACACGTGTCCTCAAGAATTAATTTGCATAGTAGACATCAACCTCCTTTCTGGCGCCGTTGTCGGGGAGGTGAGTGCTTGAAGGTATATCTTTGGATGTTGAAATTGAATCTTTTAGTTTCTTGTTTTATCATTAGTTTGGTTTATAAAAGAAAAGCTACATAAAAATGGAATTGAGGTTACATCATATTATTGATCATCTTTATAATATCTTTTTTGAAAATGATGGATCAGAAAATTGTGCTCAATTGTTAGAAGAAGAAGTCAATAAAATGTTTGGCAAAAAATATTTGAATGATGAGCATGATTGCAATGTTGCTAGTATGAATTCTTTGAATATCCATGATGCTAATGATATGCAAAGCCATAAGCTTGGGGATGCTATGTTTGATGAAGATCATGTATTTATTCCCCCTAGATTTGATGAGAAAATTTATTATGATGAAAGCATGCCTCCTATTTATGATGATTATATTGATGAAAGTGGATTTGGAGAGGTCATGACTTTATTTAATGATGATTCCACTATGCTGGAAGAACTCACAATTGATTATGACAACAAAGTTCATATGTATGATGATTATGGTGATGACATGTATGCTATAAAGAATAACGATAACCATGAAACTTGTCATCATGATTTTAATTTTCAATCCCATGATAGTTATTTTGTTGAGGTTGCTCCCACTACTATTCATGAGAATAAATTTTCTTATGTGGAGAGTTATAAAATTTCTATGCTTTTGTGTCATGAAAAGAATGCTTTATGTGATGGTAATATTGTTGAATTTCTTCATGATGCTACTGAAAATTATTATGAGGGAGGAACTTATGCTTGTAGGAATTGCAATAATATCAAGTTTCCTCTTTATGTGTTGAAAGTTTTGAAGTTATGCTTGTTTTGCCTTCATATGCTAGTTGATTCTTGTACCCATAAGTTGTTTGCTCACGAAATCCCTATGCATAGGAAGTGGGTTAGGCTTAAATGTGCTTGCCATGTGCTTCATGATTCTCCCTTCATGTTTCAATTCTTATCTTTTATGCGAGCATCATCGAAGTCATCATGCCTAGCTTAAAAGGCATTAAAGAAAAGCGCTTGTTGGGAGACAACCCAACACTTTTACATACTGTTTTTGTGTGTTCACATGATTATGCTACTGTAGTAATCATGTTTTATTGCTTTTATTTCAATAAAGTGCCAATTAAAGCCTTTGGGTGATAGTTGCTTTGATCTTGCTGCAAAAACATAAACTTTTGCGCTCACGAAAATAATTCTAGTTTTTAACAGAAGAGTGCTATTGAGTTGATTCTTTTTGCAGAAGGTTAATATTCAAATTTCTCAGGCTGTCCTAATTGTTTAGAATTTTTGGAGTAGCTGAAGTATGGTTTGAGTGTAGATTACTACAGACTGTTCTGTTTTAGACAGATTATGTTTTCAATGGATAGTTTGCTTGTTTTCTAATTTATATGGCTTATATTGCACAATATAAATCACGGAAGTGTTCACTTCCATGACAATAAATGCTATGTCATGGCAGTGCTTTCGTCAAGGGTGACTGACATGTGGCATCCACCGTAACGGGTCGCAATTAAGCTATCTGGTCCTGTTTTGGATCCGATAACCCGCTAACAGCCACGACCAATGACGATTTTCCATGTGTAAAATTCTCATTGGCCGACGGAACCACGTGTCAGCTCCGCATTGGCACAGGTGTCACTCATCCAATGGGCGAGATGCACCTATGATGTGTTGACACGTGGACCGGCCCAAAAGTAGTCCATAAAGATTAAATGGGCCGAGCTCGGGGTCGTAAACATGCCTACCTGCTATGAACTTGAGCCCTCCATGTGCTTTGAAGTATGCCATGCCATCTTTACAGGGTTTATGCCATAGTAGCTTACTTAATGTTGCTGGTTTCATGGACTTAGAATTTCACAAAGTCTTTTCCTGCTGTAATTTTTATGCCATATGTTCATGTTGCTACCTATTGATCCGTGCCTCTTATGAGCATGATCAGTAAGGATGTTTTGTAGATATTGTGGTGATCTATCCATCCATGTCTTTGTTTGCATTTATGGAGCACCCTAGCTTGAGTCAATCGAGCTCTACGTTTGCTATAAAATGTTCCTAGCAGATTGTTAACATGTTTAGCAATTTTGCCGAGCTTGTTGTTATTTATCCGTGCATGCTATGTTGTTGTTCTTGCCATGTCTAGCTTCTATGCCATGTCTACTTGCTGGGTGTATGCTTAGTTTATCATGCAATGCCTTGTGGTGAGTGCATCGAGCTCGTAAACATGCCTACTTGTTATCTGTTTTGCATCCGTTAACGATAATTGCTATGTTCACATGGTTGCCATTGTAGTCTCTGATCCCTTTTGGCTTATGGTCAGTAAGGGACTTTTTTTGTATGCTTTGAGTAGCTTCATGCAATGCCTTGCTTTGCCATGATATGTTCCTGTAGCATGTTGTTATCTTGCTATAAAGATTGCTTCCTGATGTTAAATTCCTGACTTGATGTTTATTTCACTAAGTATGTAACCTGTAATCTTTTGCACTTTTGCCGTGCTTGTTTGAACCTGCTATTGAGTGAATTAGTCGTAGCTCAGTGTTCATCTTTTGTCAAGCATCTTGAGTGGATCCCTGCCATGTATTTTTTTGCGATGTTAGAGTGCTCTAGCATGTTGTTCTTGATGCATTTAGATGGCCTCGTGCTGTTAATCGCAGACGGTGCCATATTTGTTTTGCTTGTCATTTCCAAACCGTGCATCCGATTCCGGTGATCTTTATATCGATTTCGACCAAAATCAACTCACCTTTCCAGTGGCACTCTTGGTTTTCCAAGTTGAGGCCAGGTTCAACCTTTCTTTTCCAAATCATGCATATGCATCGCATACCGCATCCCGCATGTCATACCATGTTTTGCATCATGTTGCTTGTGCATTGCACGTGGTTGATTGTGTCTCCCTTTGCTTGTTGTTCTTGTTTGGGTAGAGCCGGGAGATGAGTACATGATCGAGAGGCTCGTTGAGTACGCTTACAAGGATCAAGTCAACTCGGAGAAGTTTGCAGGCAAGATGGCCATACCCTCGAAATCACTTCTATCTTTGCTTTCTAGATGCTTGCTCTTTTGCTATGCCTATGCTACGATACCTACCACTTGCTTATCATGCCTCCCATATTTCCATGTCAAACCTCTAACCCACCTTGTCCTGGCAAACCATTATTTTGCTATGTTACCGCTTTGCTCAGCCCCTCTTATAGCATTGCTAGTTGCAGGTGAAGATTGTAGTTTGTTCCTTGTTGGAACATGTTCATTGTTGGGATATCATTATTATATCTTGTCTACTTTAATGCATCTATATACTTGGTAAAGGGTGGAAGGCTCAGCCTTATGCCTGGTGTTTTGTTCCACTCCTGCCGCCCTAGTTTCCGTCATACCGGTGTTATGTTCCTTGATTTTGTGTTCCTTACACGGTTGGGTTATAATGGGAACCCCTTGATAGTTCACCTTGAATAAAACTCCTCCAGTAAGGCCCTACATTGGTCTTTACCATTTGCCACCTAGCCTCTTTTTCCCTTGGGTTCTGCGGACTCAAGGGTCATCTTTATTTAAACCCCCGGGCCAGTGCTCCTTTGAGTGTTGGTCCAACCTGTTAGCCGCCGGTGGCCACCAGGGGCAACTCTAGGCTCGCCTACCGGAGTTTGGACAATCCGGTGTGCCCTGAGAATGAGATATGTGCAGCTCCTATCGGGATTTGTCGGCACATCCGGGCGGCTTTGCTGGTCTTTTTTTACCATTGTCGAAATGTCTTGTAACAGGGATTCTGAGTCTGATCGGGTCTTCCGAGGAGATGGGCTAAGTTGGGACACCCCTGCAGGGTTTTGAACTTTCGAAAGCCATGCCCGCGGTTATGGGTAGATGGGAATTTGTTAATGTCTGGTTGTAGAAAACCTAAAACTTAACTTAATTAAAATGCATCAACCGCGTGTGTAGCCGTGATGGTCTCTTCTCGGCGGGGTCCAGGAAGTGAACACGACGGTTGGAGTTATGCTTGATCGTAGGTTATTCTAGGATCACTTCTTGATCATAGTTTCTCGACCGTGCCTTTGCCTTCTCTTCTCGCTCTCATTTGTGTATGTTAGCCATCGTATATGCTAGTCGCTTGCTGCAACTCCACATCATACCTTTTACCTACCTATAAGCTTAAATAGTCTTGATCGCGAGGGTGTGAGATTGTTGAGTCCCCGTGACTCACATATTCCTTCCAAAACCAGATGCAAGGACCGATGATACCGCTCCAGGAGATTCAACTGAGCTCAAGTGGGAGTTCGATGAGGACTCAGGACAATACTACGTTTCCTTTCGAGTCGATCAGTAATGGTGCCCAGTTGGGGCGATCGGGGACATTGTTGCATTTGGGGTTTATCTTCATTTTGGCTCCGTAGTCGGACCTTGAGTGTAACTTGGATGATTGTAATGATATTTATGCTATTTGTGTGACGTGGCGAGTGTAAGCCAACTATGTATATTTTCCCTTATTTATTACATGGGTTGTTGTGAAGATTAGCTCACTTGCAACATTCCTTTCAATGCGGTTATGCCTCTAAGTCGTGCTTCGACATGTGGGAGATATAGCCACATCAAGGGCGTTACACTGCAATTCTGCAATATATGTTGTCTGATTTATATCTGACGGATAGGAAGGAAACTATGGCAATTTTGCATAAAGATACCCACACCCCTCTCCAGATTTGAAAATAAGGCGTTCACTTGTTCATCCTTTTCTCCTACAAGATTAACTACTCATACAAATGCCTCTTGATGTTCCGTGCAACGCATGGGCATCTTGCGAGTTCTAAAAAACATTACTGGTTGCAGATGAAGAACCTAACCAAGAACATCGTGATACAGGAGCGACGCACAATTACAAGCTGATATTCTGCTAGAAAATGGAGGCTACCAGTTACATTTACGGGAACAATAGCAACCGGGAAATTTGAAGGGTAGGTATGAATAAAATTGGAACTGCACATGTACTGCTAAGTGATTCAATACACACATTACCAATCGATGAGGAGAATGATGGTTGCAGCGGCCTCTGTGCATCATGATCGGCAACGGGAGTCAGTTCATTATCCATGATGGTGGTGCTTCTGCACTTGGTGTCGGCTTCCGGCAAGCAGATCCGAGACCGTGGAAGACGGTGCTGGGGAAGAGGCTCCGTGTACGACGACGACGATGGACCGGCTCCAGTGCAGCGTACGAGGTCATCGATGAGGTAGATGCGTTGTGGTGGACGAGTGTGTCGATGGAGAAGGGGAACAGCACGAAGGCTTACAGTGCCGTGGAGAAGTTTATTTTGGTGTAGGGATAGAAAATGGGGAGTATTCAGGTGTACTACTCTGGGTGCCATGGTAGGGTTGGCTTGGTTGGGTGAACTTGAAGTAACGAAAATAGGCCCGTACCAAGCGTAATCCATATACCTATTCTGAAGGTTATGATGGTAACTTCGCACGCTCGAATCAGGGTCGCGGGAGATTTTCCGCCCGACCTCAAAATTTTGTGACACTGAACACCCTGTGTGGCGTGTTGGGTGATTGGGCTAAGAAACTAGCGAGTAGTACTAGTAACTACTAGTTACTCCCTCCGATTTTATTAATTCTACATATTAGGTTTGACCGAAGTCAAACTTCCTAAAGTTTGACCAAGTCTTATAGAAAAATATTAACATTTACCACAACAAATATGTATGATGTGAAAGTACATTCAATAATGAATCTAATAGTATTTATTTGTTATTGTATATGTTAATATTTTTTTGTTATAAACTTTCTGAGTGTTTACAAAACTTGACTTTGACCAATGCTAATACGCGGACTTAAATAAAAACACAGGGAGTACACATTTGTTTTCTTAGTTTGTAGTGAATTAATCACTTGTTGTAATTGTGAAATAAATATATTAGGCTACTGAATTCGAATGTAATGGTCTATACAATTCAATAGTTACAATCATTGTTGAATTCCAAGATGTATACGAGGTCTATAGTACTCCCTACATTTCTTTTTACTCTGCATATAAGATTTGGTCAAAGTCAAACTACACAAAGTTTGACCAAATCTATACCTACTATTAAAGGGAATAGGTATTCTTGGTTTGGTTTAGTCCTTTTCGTTTGGTTTGAGTGCACGCTAAGCGATCTGGGCCAGGTACTTGTACGTTGATGGGCCTTTTATGGGCTTTTATAGAGACCGCGAATAATAATTAGGTCAAAATAAATCAATATTGTCGGAATTGATCACAGAAACTCCTATCTGGATGTTTTATGTAACAACCAACGACCTGTACACCATTCACATTTACTAATCCCAACTCATTCAAAATATATGTGTGGCAGCCCTCGTGTTTAGGGCGAGCTAATTAAAGAAGGACTTGAGGTAAAAAATATAACATAATTTAAAAAATATTTGTAGGCTTTAATGTGTTGGGATACTAAATTAGAAAAGGAATAATTTGATTCCCGACTAAAACGGGTGAGGACATCATGGTAACTAAAGGAAGAATTTTACTTAAATGGAATCAATGGAAGATTATGCCCGACAAAGAAAATATAACACGGCTAAATTGCATCATATTTTTTTATGTTCATTTTATGGAATGATGCTATGAGACATTATGCTTGAACAAAACATCATTTTTTTCCATTGCAACGCACGGGCATATGTGCTAGTTTATATAAAAAATAGGAACATCTACAATACTAAAACTATATAGTATGAAAATATGTTTCATGGTGTATCTGATAATATTGATTTCATATTGTGAATGTTTATATTTTTTAATATAAAGTTAGTCAAACTCTACAAAGCTTGACTTTGACCAAATCTTATATGCGGACTAAAAAGAAACGGAGGGAGTACTTCACAATATGCTCAAACTCACATAATCCCAATCAAATGAGAATCTAAATGCATTTCATAGTTATTACTTTGTAGGATGCAACAAAACCAACCATAACTCTACATCGTCCATTATAAAAGCAACATTTTGAACACATCCCCATGTGTGAATGAAACATGTAGAGAGAGCATGTGAAGATGGAGCAGATAGGGGGATAGAGATTGTGTCTATGTGGACAAGAGAGTAGGAGACAAACCTAACGAGAGAGAGAGAGAAAGAGAGAGAGATGGAGAGATAGAAAGAGAGAGGAAGAAGGTAGGTCTGTGAGATAGATGGAGACATGTAATATACGTGAGATGTGTGCGCATCAGGATTATGTAGACGTGGAAGGAGAAGAGACAACAGGTTTGATGAGAGAGCTGGAAAAACATGGACGAGAGGGGAAGGATCTCGTGGGTTGAGGGATTGATAATTTTGTGCAGGGGAGAGAGGGACTGGTAATTTTGTGCGGGAGAGAGAGGGGGGGGGGAAGGAGTCAGTCAGCCGTCGTCACATCATCCTGCTTCCAAATGGCCCCGCATTCTCTAGTGCAGTGTGGTCGCCGTCTTCGATCTCCTTGATGCTTTCTTTGAAGGTTGAGGTGTTGTGCATGTTGGGGTGCAGAGAAACACAAGCGAGAGTGGTCGCCATATAGCCTTGGATGGGGATGAATTGTGTTCTCGGGGGAGTGTGTGTGTGCGGTGTGTGTGTGTGTGTGTGTGTGTGTCAGGTATTGAGAGAAATCAAACCTATGGAGAGAAATGTGTATGTATGTGATAGAAAGCTACATACTAAATAGGATTTTCACAAAGAGATTGTGCGTGTGAGATAAAGAGCGATGTGCGGGCCTTGAGGTGGGCAGGGGCCGGGTGAGGGTATCAAAATGTGTGCGTTGATGCATGTGTTACATGCGATCATTGATAGGGACGGACGAATCGAGAGAGATGGTTGTTGTGTTACGGATGCTCCTCTCTCTCTCTCACACACACTCATAAGTACAAATAGAAGACCGTTCTCTCATGTATACACAACGTATCGACATCTGTCTATGTCTCACTCATGCATAATCATTTGCACATTCACACCTCTATATGTCTCTATCACACGCACACCGTCTCCACATTGCCCTTCCGCCACACCAAACATATTGACACATACACACGTTCTCTCTCAATCACACACACAAAATCAATATTAAAAAAATAGGGCGCACCTAAAATGTCCAAATCCAAATAAACACGAACTGGAGCTAAATTCAAATATATTGAAATATTGTAGCATCAAGAACTTTTCCAGGAAAAAAAGTTGAGTAATATTCGGGGATTGTTTTCACACAAAGAAAAAGGTTTAGTGGGTTTCCTTCGAGCGCGACACGATGACGCACTGTTAGACCAACCGCGCGGCCGCAGTTCATGCACTTGCACATGATTCCGTATCATGGATGTGGTAACTAATATAAGCGCTACCACAGTCTAATGTTTACATGTACTAGTATGGTTTTCTTTTAAGTTTGACCAACCCTATATAAAACTAAACTAAGCTCTCATACACGCACTCATCAATATGCCGCCGCCGTTGTGCATGTCGGCGCCTGCCTGCTCCAGCGAACCATTTCTCGCCCATCCCTATACCATTAAGCCGAAGGCTCGCCCGCTCATGTTGTCTACAGTCCCTACTCACCATTCCGCCGTGCTGCCAAGCACGTGAGCACCTCGTGGAGCCGCGTCTATGCACGCAGCGTACGAAGAGGAGGACGAGCGCGTGCTCCAGCACGCCGACAAGGAGGAACTAGCGTGTCAATGTCGTCTCCGCCCGCACGGAGGAGGAGCGCATGGTGGCTGTCGCGGTTGAACCCGGTCGCGCCCGTGCCGAGCTCGCAAAGGTGCGGACGCAGAATCTACCTTAGAGACCTTGAATGCCACGTGGATCCTTCAATCTAAAGGAGCAATTTGGGTCAGTCGACTCTTGTGAGCCATTTGATGCAACATGGATGGCTAGAAGGACTTCTTCAAGCTCCGAAATTGATTCACTGTTCATCTTCTCGGCCCGCCACACGCCAAACTGCCTGCCGCCGCCACCCCGCCCTCCCATGAACCTCCTGCCACCACCATGCTCCCCCACCCCCGCCATCCGTTTAACCCCGGGCACGATCCATTTTTCTGGCGAACTGCATTCCACACCCAACACTCATAAGATAGATCATGGGCACCCTGCCACCGTAAATAGATAATGGGGTAGCTTCTCTATCGTCTTCTTCCTTCGCTCCGTCGAACTTCTTTCACAAATCGACTGACCCAAATTATACTACTATTACGAATGTATTAAGTACACTAGGAACACGAAGATACAAGCAGTAGTACCAGCCGCAAGAAGAACAGTAGTAAGACATAGTAGTAGTACTACTGTACATACTAAAGAGTTCAAATAACGAGAAAGAACATAAAGTTCAAATAACTAGAAAGACCATGAATGTAGTTCTGCTGGGGTCTCATCACAACACACTCTGTAATAAAACTAAGCAACTAGTCCGCTTGACACTGTAGTAGAACCAGCATGAGCAACGGCACGGCCACCTTACTCGGAGTCCGAGTCCACGTCCTCGACTTCGTCCTCGCCCTCTTCCTCTTCCTCTTCGCCACCGCTTCTTTGCTTGAACTGGACACCATGCTTGCCTTCTGGAGATCAAAGGGCTGTCCTACAACGAGGCCTATCCGACCCAGGACATCCCTGTCATTCCTAAAGTCTACAGTAATGAATTTCTCTCTTTTGTAATTGAGGAAGTTCTTAAAATCCTGGCACTCAATGTCGGCATGGCATATGTAGTAGACCAAGCACACATTATGTACACAAACCTGGATCACAGCGGGCTTCTTCTTCTCTGCCTCCTTTAGAATCTTCTCGCTTTCTAGGACTGTGGTGTACTCAACATCTAGCCAGCGACCCACTCATCCATTGAACTGTTGAACATGTGCAGGAAGCGAGCAAGGAATGCTTTCACCGTCACGGATCCACGGGTGTAGATGATGATGAGCTCATCACCAGTGATGGCTCTAACCTGGTACTCAGCAGCGACCATGGAGATTTGGGAGGCCATGGATTTTGGAGGAGGGTTAGGAGAAGTTGAACTGGTGTAATGTGAAAGGACGGGGCGACTATGAGCGAACTATTGTAAGGTAGAAGACGGGGACGAGTAAGGAGTGCGTATGATGTGGGGTTATTGGCTTGCCAAGTGGATAAACGGCTCCAAGCCCCTAAAGAGTTCTCGAGTACAATGCGGGACCCACTAGATGTCATGTCTACTAGACCCTTATCGTAGGCCTGATGGTATAGCTTCTGCCTATTCGCATGCCATGCCAGCGCGTGGATGTAACTTCACTTAAGTCCCACAACTGTCGCGCCTCCCGCGACCTTCGCCTCCCTTGTGCGGTCGCGCCCTTTGAGACTTCGACCGGCTATAAATGAGCAATTTTTTTGCCTACTCCGCATGCATGATACTCCCTCTTGTCCTTTTTACTACCGTCAACCATTTGCAAAGTTTTTGACCAAATTTATACTAAAAATAACAATACCTACAATACTGATTATAATGAGTATAAAAACTATGTTTTATAATGAGTATAAAAATATTGATTTGACATTGTGAATGTTGATGTACATTTTTCTATAAGTTTGGTCAAAGTAGAGGTATATTGACTTCAAAGAAAATTTAAATGCACAATGCAGACTAGTTCCTCCGTCTAGGTGCGTGCCATGTCCTATCTTGTCATCACAACAAGGTTAGCTATTAGAGTACCACTACCTCCCTTCTAGTTTACTGGGCTCGATTCAAAAAATTCACCTACTCTTACCAGGATAGAGGCGGTGGAATAGTTTTTGTAGTGGTTTCTAGAGTCTGGATTCCATCTTCAGGAACCTTCACCGCCACCAGCAAGAATGCAAGGAGATGAACTAGAAAGGAAATGAGGCTGGAATGAGTAGTTCTGTATTTTATACAGTGGCAGAGGTGGCTAAATATCTGCTATACAGTTCCTCCGGTGGCAAGGCCATATCTATGTGCACACACATCTCAGCCGTTGGTTCCAAGTAGATCGGACGGCTCACGTTGTCCAGAGGCGGACATCCCATCACCACCAACTGAGATTTTTATAGGGGAGGTCATGCATGCATGTGGTGTGATTAATGCATCGGTTTACACAAATTTTTGAGAAAAACGAGAGTACTAATTAAGTATTTTTGCAAACGATAGAATTAATTCCACCATTCATCATCTACCTTGTTTGAAGAGATTTTCAAATTAAGCCCTACAAACTGGAAAGGAGGGGGTACCACATTACCACAACGATGGCCAGCCTTAATAATTCCATGCAATAGTTCAGTGCACCTTGAAATCGGAATGCATGCTTGACTCTCCTTCTCCCTCCAGCAGTCCCACCACTCCACCCCGTGTGGAAAAAATCTGCATGCATGACTCTCCTCTCCCGTGCTCGTCCAATCCATTGTGACCGGCAATATTTCCACCCCTTTCCTCACCCATAATTTACTTCAACAAATATGGCCACGTAGCTTCTTTTGTTACCTAACTGTAGGTGCATTGGGTCACTGACATGTGGGCCCAACAGGCATCTGGCCCACATGTCAGTGACGCAATTGGACCTGCAGTTAAGTCAGTGAAACTCAGTCCATATATTACGTAGGTGTGCCATTGCTCGCTATAAATATTGCGCCTCCCACGGCATTCTTAAGAACACTCATGTTCATCTCTATCTCCCCCCTCCCTCTCACATCGACCACCATGGCATCCCCCTCCCAAGCCCTAGGCGTCCCTCGTTGCACCGCGCAGACGGTCACGCGTCGCCGTTCTGTTCCTCGCCACCAATAGTCGAGGAGGATGTGTCGCCATTCTGTTCCTCGTCATCACTAGTCGAGGAGGACGCATCGGCGTTCTGCTCCTCGCCGCGATGCGTCGAGGTAGACGCGTCGGCGTTCCCAATCTTGCCAGCACGTGCGTCAGAGGACGCATCGTCTCCCCGCTACGAGGAGAACGCCAAGCCGCTCGCTGAGCCCCCCAGCCTTGAGGAGCTTTGGAAAGAAATGGATGTCGCCTTGTGGGAGGCTTTGCCTCCGGTAGAGTGTGCCAAAGTACAGGCGGAGAAGAAGGCCAAGGAAGAGAAGCGCGCCGCGGGGCAAGTTTGCTGGCAGGCCTATGTCGCATATGTCCAAGAGAGTCAGGCAATTGGCTCTTTGGCAGATGGCTCGTGCGAGGGCCGTGAGGGTGGCGGAGGACGCCCATGCCAAAGCCATGAGTGCAGTTGGGCCCAATCGCCTCATCTAAACTTGGCAGTACGTGGACCGGGTGCATGCTTCCAGCAAGGAGGAGTACCTATTGGCGCCGGATCACCAAACCGGTGAGATCGCGCTCGCCCACCAGTAAGCCGCCAATAAGCACCTCGCGAGTTGCGAGGCTGAGGAAGAGGCACTGTGTCGGTGTGCTGGGAAATGGCCGCGCACCAGGGCACTTATTGCGAGCCGCAAGCACTCCCGTGAGCGCCGTGGCTTTTATTAGGAATATAATTTAGTTTCGTAAGGCAATCTCCTTAGTATTGGGACGCAAATGATAAATCCCGAACATTAGGGAATTATTAGCATCGTTAATTAAGTATGTAAAAGGAAATGTTTGGAAACCTTGTGTATCCGTACGCATTTTGTAAGTACCTGCATATAGCACAAACTTTACTATATACTATCGCACTACACGTCTCTCTCTATATATAATTGCAGAATGGGCTACTCCGTTCGTCCAGGTGAAAAAGTCATCTTTGGTTGTGCACTGTGACCAAGAAGGAGGGAAGACTTATACACCTAGACGGAGGGAGTACTACTATTACTTATGTACATGCAAATGCACGTTTTAACATTACGATGGGGTTTTTGTAAAAGAAGAAAAACAGCACTAGTCAAGCTTGTGAAACGATTCAATGCAAAACAAATGCAAAAATGCTTGTTTGATTGTTTACTTTTAGCTTCCTCCTCTGTGGTTACTTCTCTATTGTACCTTGTATGGAGTAGTATCTCACTGGTCGGAAAGGCATGCAAATTCCCAAACCGCTTCCTACACCGTATATCGAATTTTTTGCCTAACAAGTTGTGCCGTGCAATTGGAATTCCAAGTTGAGTACTACTACTAGGAGTACCAGGGGCCAATTCTTTTAGGCTTCTAGTTTAGTAGTAATACCATAACTACTACCTCCGTCCAGGTTTATTTGTCCCCATTGTAATCTGTGTCAAATTTTGACCATAAATTTAACTAATGAAATGTTTGTGCATGTCACATGCCCTAACATTTTATCAGTTAAATCTTTGGTAAAAATTTAGCACAAATTACAATGGTGATGTATAAACTAGGACGGAGGTACTACTAGTAGTTTAGAAGCCCAAATAAATGAGTGAGGCGCCTTAATGTTACACTCCACTGTGCCTAGTCTTATGGGAAAAGTTGGGGAAGAGTCGGCTTATTTTTTAAGCCGCCAAAAGAACTGGCCCTAGGAGTAGTAGCTAGGGATACTAGGAGTAGTAGTTAGGGATCGAGTGTGTGAGATGAACCAGAGAAAGTAAATGTAGATTATTAGTACTACATCGGTCGTGGTTTACTAGTACTACATCGGTCGTGGTTTATTAGTCCCCCATTGAATTTGACTGAAGATTTAACTGACAAAATGTTAGTGCATGTCAACAAAAACTATATCGTTGGATTCGTATTTAAACATAGTTTTCAATGATATAATTTTTGGTGACATGCATCAGCATTTATCGTACTATATATAATGTTAGTTCAATTTTTTGTCGTACTAATCTATAGTAAGGTTCCCGTGCGTTGCACGGAACAATGAAATGCATTGATCTAGGAGTTGTTTATTTTGACAAAGGATGTGGGGGTCATCTCATGCGTAATGGGTATCGATAAGTTTCATCGGATATTATTTCATCTCTATAGCTCACAAACATCCTGGTGAAATAGATAAAAAAAGTATCTTCTGCAAACAAAAGCGTTCAACAGTTCAACCTGCATCCAGAACTTGTGAAGAAATAACACTTATTGTGCTTTGCAAGAAATGATCTTTAAGAATTAGTTTTTTAGTATCGATAGTTATACATGTTGGCTGCAGATGACATTGCACTTTCTTATAGTCAATAGTTGGCTATACTTTTAAGTATTAACCATGCCCTTATACACCTAGATAGAGGGATGAAATCAGGATGACTTGGAAGGGGGCAGAGGAGATCTAAGAAATGGTTCATCCTAAGTCTTTCAATAGTACTGTAGTAAAAATTTCATACATGGAAGATTATAGACTAAACCAAAAATGGATACACTTTTATTCCTGCGCGATACTTCAATAGAGCAAGATCATACATGGAGGTCTCCACATGCTTAGACATCAGATTACATTGAGAGAAGACTAATGATCAACATTTAACTTGGTAATGCATATGTCTAAGTCAACCTCCTTGGAGTCCCCGTGCACCACGTTGGGGGCCAAATCATACCATGCGTCTTCCATGTCCACATCGGTGGGTAGGTCCCAGCTAGGCACAGTCCTAGTCAGCTTGATGTGGCTAGTGTCGCCGCCCACGTATCACTGAGGAGTAGTAACAGTGAGCAGGCACCCGTACATCGTCCTCGTGCAGTGTCAGCGTCAGCGGCGTCTCCCCTGACGCACACTACAGAGACGGGGCGGCGGCCTGTGCGGTCCTCGCTGGTGCACACGATCAAGAGGAAGATGCTGCGTCCTCCTCCGAGACTACCAGGCGGCGGTGATCCTCCAGCGACTCCGGCACGCTGAACGGGTAGCATGTCTTGTACTTGATGTTCTCCGCCAAGGACCAGTAGTGAACGCCGCACGACTGTGTGAGGTGATGCACAATCTCCACCGGCATGCCCCAAAATGGCATCAGGCACTCATAGTAGTAGACAAGGACGCCCATGAAACGGGAGTGGCTGTAGGGGACGTTGCGCCAGTTGAATCTATGAGCAAGTTACTACGAGATTTAGTTCGAATAAGCACAAAATAAATCATGACAGTTGTAAAAGAGTTAAACTAATCTTGTGGACTAGCATAGTAGATGAACAGATCGAACCATGGACTCAGACTGGAAACATGAATTCTACCATGATTTCAAACAGGAAGGACGGAAACACATACGGTGCAACGGGAGCAGCACCGTTGGCGTTGAGGTTGTCGCCCATGTCGTTGAGGAAGAGGTTGCCGAGGTCGGGGATGAAGTCGTCGTTGGTGAAGTCGTCGTTGCCAACAGTCGCGAGAGTGCGCTCCCCAAATTTCAACAGGTCTCGCCAAATGGAGTGCAGGAGTAGCACACGAAGCAGTAGATGTTGCTCCTCCCTGCGTCGATGAAGGGGGCACCGTCTGAGGGGGGGGGCTCGTGAAATGCGAGGAGGCACTGATAATGCAGGCCATGGAGTGCAGCCTCGAGCTTGAACGGTTGGAGACGAGGGAGAGTCTGGTCGCCTAGGCAGAGGATGCCTCCAGCGCACATGAAGCCAGGATCCAGGAGGAAGTCAACCAAGGGTGGCGGAGGCTCATGCAGATCTTGGCAACAGGCACGACCTAAAGCTAAAGCTCGTGGAAGCCGAAGCCGAGGGCAGAACCACTGCCCTCAGGTCAAGGCTGGATGAAGCGGAGTAGCATGAGAAGGCCTCCACAGCGGCCCTTATCTCCATCCAGGCCGAGCTGGCCTCCGTCTGTGCCGAACCGCTCCCGCTCCAGCGGCGGGTTGCTGATGCTGAGTCCCTAGCACAGAAAAGCAGGGAGGAAGTTCTCCACCGGGAGACGTTACTGTGCGAGCATACTCCCTTGCTATGGGCTCTTAGAGTGAGGACCAACCAGGCGCTAGGTGCCATCTACGATGAACACGCCCCTCACCCCCATGCAGAGGACTATGCCAGCCATCTTCGCTTCTTCACCCACATCGTGACACGCCTGGAGGACCGGGCTGAGAGGGCTCGCGAGCTTGTCTAGGAAAAGAGCCGGGGCCTCCTTGGACGTGCGTTCTCCCGCGTCTTCAGCCATCTTCAGAATGCTGACCCCAACTTCGATTTTGATGCCACCATCGCCCCAGTGCCCGGAGCTATCCGGGATAACCTGGCACGCTGGGTGGATGATAACGTGGATGCTCTGGTCAGGGCTTTCACTTCCGATGACGACACAGTGGTGGTCGTGGCGGATGAAGGCGGCGTGGTCGATGATGGTGAAGATGACGCTGGTGACGATGCCAGTAGCATGTCTGGGAGCGATTCGAAGGATGCTGCGAGCGACATGACCGATTAAGCCCGTGCTCCTTGTTTTGAACCTGCGCGCAAAAGCTAGGGCACAGCCCCTCATGTAATCAGACTATTGTTTTATTCACCGAGCCAGACTCAAGGCATGCTTTTGCAAGTTCTCAAGGTCTTCCGCGAGCTTGCTACAGTAACTTACCTTGGTACAGACAGACTTCGGACTGTTCTTGTGGTTGCGGGTACCTATTTCTCCCGAGGGGAGTCCCTCACGGGCCCGCAAGGTGCTGGGCTCCTAAGGATCTTGCTAGTACGCCCGAGAGGGCCTCGTGAGAAGCGAGTGTCAGATCATGGCAAGATGCGCGCGCATGCCACGCCCAGCCCCTATTCGCTCGGTGCTCATAAGGGGGCTACCAGGCGCGGGCCTCAAAACAAGGCATGGGACCGGAAAACTCGAGAAACCAACACGAACGATAAAAAGAAGCCCCCCGCACTTGTCAACGAAAATATGATTTCAAATTAATATCCAAAAGTCGGCAAACCGAGCTACAGAAAGAAGGGGTTGAAAGCAAATGGCCGCGTCCGGCACGTAGCTAGTCTTCTTGTCTTCCCACCAGCGCGGAGCTAAGTGCTTTAACAGGTCGTGAGCATAGTCATTGGGGGACAGTGTCGACGGCCAGTGTAGAGCATGTTGCTTCCATTACGACGTGGGCGGGAGCCCCCGAGGCCCAAGGGCGGTTCTCCGGTGATTCCGGGGCATGTACAGCCCCACTCATTATTATGTGAGAGTGTCAAGGGTAGAAACCTTCTCAGGCGTGAGCCTTGCTTCATATCTCCAGACGAGGGCCCTGCCTTGCACCACCCTCGACCATCGTTGGGGCGTCTAGATACCAGGACGGTGCCAAGGGGAAAAGGGGACGCTAGCGGCTCCCTCGGCGACCATGGGCCCTCTGCTGGGGGGAGAGCTCGCCTGTGCCTCCCTGGTAGAGGACCTACCTCTGGGCGACGCCTTGCTCCATGTGGCACGGGGGATGGCCTGGCTCCAGACCCCTCCCGTGCAGCCCCAAGTGCGCTACCCCTGGTTGCAGCGGGGCTACCGCACTGGGTCTCCGTCCACCGCTGTGGCCTAGTTCACCTGTGACCCATGCTTAGCATAAGCTTGCTCCTGAGATATCAGTGGTACCCTGTGATTGTTGTCATTGGCGGTATCGGCGAGGCTCCTGGGTGGTCCGTGGAAGGCCTTGACTTCCAGCGTCTCTTCCTCCCGGCCCTTCTCAAGAATCGCTACTCCGGAACCCCCGTTGAGGCGCCCAGCGCCCCGCGTGTCTACCTAGGTGATGTAGGGTGGTGCCCCATTGTGGCTGCGCGGGGAAACACCCGTACCTGCGCCACCCGGGGGAAGCGCAGGTGCGGTTGGATGTTCGGCACCGTCGGTCGTGCTGCCGCCGGTGAAACCTCCTAGTGCGCCTGGGAGCGTGTAGGTGCGATGAGGCCCGCCATGCGATCTTCCCACAAATTGAAACATAGGTAAGGAGCAGAAAGGCGGTGTACCCCAGGATGCAGCGTCCAACAGCTTAGTGACGCGCTCCAGCAATGCGTCACGGCCGCTCTCCGCCAGCCGGCACCGCAACAGCTCCCGTGCTACTATGAGCGCGGCTCGCAAGTTCGCTTGTTCCCGTCGGGTGTGTGGCGCCATCGCTGTTGCGTAGCTTCAGGATCTTGCGGTGGCCCACGTGCGCCGCGGTGTGAGCGTGGAAGGCATCGGTCCGCGCCACCCGGGTCCTGTGGCGTTCGGCAGTGTGTGGGCTGCCTGGAGTGCGGAGTTGAGGTCTCCTTGGGCGGATGGTGCCGCCCTGACAGGCCAAGCAGCCCAATGGTCGGCGTTGGTCCTTGGGTCGCCGGACATCGAGACCGCGGGGTGTTGGCAAACCTGCCTGGCGTGCCGAATGTCGAATCTTGTGTTCCGGCAAATCCTTGAGGTTTGAACACTGGGGTGCGCACGAAGATCTCTATCTCTCTCTTTCTTATTCTCGCAACGATCTCTAGGACTAGCTCGCTGAACCCAAGGAACAAGAGACACAAGGGTTTATACTGGTTCGGGCCACCATTGTGGCGTAATACCCTACTCAAGTGTGGTGCGGTGGATTGCCTTGTAGGCTGAGGATGAACTATTACTGTGGACAAACAGCCTCCTGAGCAGAGGTGTTCTTGAGCTTGATCAGCTGTTGAGATGGCCTTGGTGGAGTGGATCTGATCCCAGAGAGCCGATCCTCTCCTACAATGGTGGCTAACCCTACTTATAGAGGCCCCGGTCCTCTTCCCAAATGTTTAGGCGGGAAGGGATCCCACAACGGCCAATTTTGAAGGGAAACAACTAGTACAAGCTATCCTGACAAAAGGTGGTGTTCGCCTGCCAAAGGCTCTGGTGGTGATGTAGCTGTGGGCTCTGCGGTGACCTCCGTCCTGCCGTCCTACTAGTCTTGGTCTTGTTGTACCAATATGGAAACCATTGCCTGACGCCTCGGGACTCCTCGCCTGCGCTTGCCCCTTTAGCACCAAAGAGGAAAGAAGTACTGTGCGCCCGCTGGCGCCCGCCTGGCCTTGGTCGTCCTGGCTCACGTCACGTGAGCCTCGTGAGGTACCCCTTGCATAGATATCTCCGCTCCTTGGGAGCAAGCCTAGTGAGGCCACCCCTGAGGATGTCTTGGTGTCGTCCGCCTCGCGAGGCTTGGCCCCTCGCGAGGGTCTTGATTGGTGGTTGATGACGATGGGCCGTACCAGGCCGCTGGCTGAGCCACGCCCTGGGCCGCAGGTACGAAAGTCTGGGTACCCCCGTTCCTAGGATGCCGACAATTAGTAACCTTTGTGATACTCCTGGAGGTCTGTGGTATATCGTTCTTCCAATACCATGAACCAACATGGAAGAAGTTCTTTTCAACAAAAATATCACAACTGTAGTGCTCTTGATGAGTTCTCCATTATATATGTGACTCTGTCAGTCCTACCTTTCCACCTGGGTTATTAGGAAGAAATACGTTGAACTCGTTGAACATGCTAATCTATGCACCCATAACTCATAAAAACATATGTTCCTTTGAGTTGTCCCTCTTTCGTTGTTTTCTGACCTTCATCTATCAATTGATAGTCAGGAGTAGTGTGCATTCATGTTCATTGATGCCTTTTACTCTTGAGGTCCATCAAGCCATTCTCTTCCAGAATGAGTATGAGATACAAACTCTAGTACCTCATCCATATCCAGGATTGGGTCAAAATAGTTGTATTCCACAGATCAGAATGCCATACTAGCTTTTGTTCCGTTCTACCTTGGAGTGCTACCCTCTTTATGTCAGGAATATCATAGGAATTGGACAACCTCTTATGGATCCTTGACAATCATCATTCATTCCTCGGTTCTGTGTTGCCGCAACTGGAATGCCAACAACTGAACTATGATGTGTGAAATCAATACTCCTAGAAGCCATGTAGCTTGTTAGTTAAAGGACAATAATTTCATTCTTAGTGTGTTGGTTATTGAATCATCATTCTAAGATAGATTGTGCTACCTAATCCATTTTCTAGGTGCACTCTTTGATCAATGAGTTTAGATTATGTTAATTCCTTGCTCTTTCGATCATATCGTCTTGCCCTAAAAAGAAAGATTGTTCTCGAGCTTAGTAACATATCGGTGGTTCATGATTTTCCGAATGTCTTCTTAGAAGTATTACTAGGTTGTCACCTGACCACTATGTTGAGTTCGTGATCATGTTGGTTTTCCACTAAACCACCCATTCTCCAAGATTCTTTGTTGGGTACCCTGACCTAGTTGGTTGAGCTAAACAACAACTTGGAGAGTTGGAAGATAAAAGCTTGTCCCACTTAGTTCATTTCCAAAGGGATATCTGTAATGTCCCGGATGTAACATTCCATAATTATAACTCCAACTCTTGCCATTTCCAGCTATGTTATATGTTATATGTTCCGTGGTTGGTTTTTTCCTCGTTTTGCATTTGGTTCATGTCATGCGTTTCATCTCATGTCATCATGTGCATCTCATTTGCATTCGTGTTCGTCCCATGCATCCGGTCATTTTCCCTGTTGTCCGTTTCGGAATCCGACACTCACACATGCACCAATTGCACCGCTCATATCTCATTTCGTGAGTGGGAGAAAAACGTTCTTGGAATGGGATGAGATTTTTCGAGTGGCCTTGGTACATCACCAGTAGACCACCTGTCAAATTTCGTTCCATTTGGAGGTCGTTTGATGCCCCAACAGTTAAACAGGTAACTGTCGAAACCCCTCTCTCATTCCAACCAAACACCCGTCCACAATAGCCCACTAGCCCATCTAAACGCCCTCCATTCTATCCGTCGTTAGATCACGATTGTGTGGGTGAAAACCGCACCTCATTTGGACTCTCCTAGCTCCCTCTACCTATAAATATGCCCCCCCTCCAAAATTCACGGGCAAACCCCAGCTCCTTCCCCTTCCTCCGCGGTGGACGCGTCCGCGCCACTGCCCCCGATGAATGAGGGCACGAACATGTCCCACGCCGCCACGGCCCGTGGGGCCCGAGTCAGGCCCGCGCGCCGCCGCCGCCTGCCTGCTCGGACACCGCCCGCCGCCTCTGCCTGGCGGCGCGCCACCACACCGTGCCGCCCCGCCATCGCTGCACCTACCCCACCGCCGACCGTCTCTGCCATCGCCGGGCCTCGCCGCTGGAGGCCGCGACCGCCGCGGATCCGGTCGGACCGGACCGGATCCAGCGCCCCCGACCCTCGTGGCCTCTCCTTCATCTCCGACGCTCTTCCCCCGCAACTCCGGCGAGATGCGCCACCGCCTCGATCTGTGTGGCCGGGTTAAACCCTAGATCCAAAGGCGATTTTTTGCTCTAAGTCCCGAAATATCTACATCATGTGCACCTATTTGACCGGCCATATCTCCGTGGTCGTCTTGATCTACATGCTAGTGTCACTTGCATGCATGTTACTGTCTATATTGATGCATTAATCTTCTCTGCAAAAGTGCTAAATGATGTTGTCTACTGGAATTCATCATAACTTGTTGTTTCGTCATTTTCATAGCATTTTGTGTGTGCATCCTTTGAGCATCATGTCTACATGTTTTAGGAGCATATTCATGCCATCTTAAAGTGGTGCACGCCTTGTATTTTTACGAGCTCTGTGGTGACTAGCACAACCATGCAAAGTAGGCCACATGATGTTGCTGATTTCTGCCAAGTCTTTTCCTATTACATTATGTTAATATATTGACTTGTTGCCATAAGTAGATCCATGCATATTTTGGCGATGTTCAGTAAGAGTTTTTTGAAGATATGGTCGTGCCTTATTCATTCATGCCTCTGGTTTTAAATACGGAGTTCCGTAGTTTGTTATTACCATGCTCTACGTTTGCTAAATATTGTTGTTGGCAGATTGTTAACATGAAGCGCATTTTTTCCATGTGTTTTCCTAGTGATCCATGAACCCTATGAACTTGCTCTTTCCATGTTTAGCTTCATAATAGTGTGTTCTTACTATTAGTTGCTTTGTTATGCCATGATATGCTTTGTGGTGAGTGGCATGAGTTTGCAAAGTTGCTATCATAAATCTGTTTCTACCATGCCATGTTTTTCTACGAAGTCTGAAACTGTTCATATCACTTGCCATGTTTGCTTTGATACTACCATCTTTTATGTGTATCTTTGGCTAAAGTCACTAAGGGAGTTTTTGTTCATTGCCTTTAGTACTAGTATGCCATGCCATTGTTTTCCAAGATATGTGCCTGTAGCATGTTTTTTGCTAGCTCTAAACATTACTACCTGATGTTGTTTATGCCATGTTTAATATTTTCACTAAGTCTGTAACCTGATGGTCATTTGCATTTATACCATGCTATTTTAGGCTTATTCTAGTGAGTTCTAGCACGAGCTCAGTGTTCATGATTTGTGGAGCTTCACTTGTACTTCTATGTGATGTGTCTTATTGCTATGTTGGAGTGATGTAGCATACTATCGTGATGCATTTTAAGTGCTATGATGTTGTTAAGTGCAGTTTTGCATCATTCTTGTTTTGCTCGTCGTGTGCGAACCATGCATCCGTCTCCGGTGATCCTTATATCGATTTCGACCAAAATCTCCTAATCTTTCCAGTGGCATTCTTGGTTTTCCAAGTTGATGACATGATCATCCTTTCCCTTCCGGAGTACCCATATGCATTGCACATCATGTTGCTTGTGCATTGCACCGTGATTGATTGTTGTTCTGTTGCTTGTGTTCTTGCTTTGGGTAGAGCCAGGAGATGAGTTCGTGAATGAGGATCCTGTTGAGTATGTTTTTACGAGGAGCAAGCTTTCGATAACCCTGAGAACTTTGCAGGTAAGATGATCATTACCCGCGATATCACTTCTATCTTTGCTTGCTAGTTGTTCGCTCTATCGCTATGTCGTGCTACCTACTTCTTGTTTATCCTGCCACCCATATTTCCATGTCAAGCCTCTAACCCACCTTCCTAGGAAATCGTTCTTTGACTATGTTATCGCTTTTGCTCAGCCCCTCTTATAGCGTTGCTAGTTGCAGGTGCCTTGTAGGTTGTTCCATGTCGGAACATGGATATGTTGGGATATCACAATATCTCTTATTTTAATTTATGCTTCTATATACTTGGTAAAGGGTGGAAGGCTAGGCCTTTTGCTTGGTGTTTTGTTCCACTCTTGCCGGCCTAGTTTCTGTCATACCGGTGTTATGTTCCTTGATTTTGCGTCCCAAACACAATGAGGGTATATGGGCTCCTCTTGATAGTTCGCTTTGAATAAAACTCCTCCAGCAAGGCCCAACCTTGGTTTTACCATTTTCCTATTAACAACTAAAACTTTCATAGGGACTTTTTGGACCCAGTGGCCAGCGGGACCCCCCTGGCCAGTGCTCCTCATGAGTGTTGGTTCAAACTAGAGCACCGTGCGGGACCGCCCCTTGGCAACTTGGGTTATGTTGGTACATGTACGCTTAGCTCATCCGGTGTACCCTCAGAACGAGATCGCGCTACTCCTATCAAGCTAGGTTGGTGCATCGGGAGGTCTTGCTGCACTAGTTTTACCATTGTCAAAATATCTTGTGCACTGGGATTCCGAGTCTGATCAAAGTGTCCCCCGATGGAGGATTGTCTCCGCGGATCATGAGCTTTTCATGGGATAAGTAGGGACAACCCTGCAGGGTTTAAACTTTCAAGAGTCGTGCCCGCGGTTATGTGGAAGATGGGAATTTGTTAATATCCTGTTGTAGAGAACTTGACACTTGACTCAATGAAAGGACACCAACCGCGTGTGTAACCGTGAAGCTCTCTTTTTGACGAGGTTCGGGAAGAGAACACGGTGGGGTTATGTTTAAATGTAAGTAGTTCAGGATCACTTCTTTATCACTTCTAGTTTATGACCGTTGTGTAGTTTCTCATCTTACTCCTGTACTCGTATGTTAGCCACCATATTTGCTTAGCGCTTGCTGCAGCTCCACCTCATGGCCACATCCTATATATAAGCTTAAATAGTCTTGATCTCACGGGTTTTGAGATTGTTGAGTCCAAATGACTCATAGATACTGCCAAAACAGTTGCAGGTGCCGATGATACTGATGTAGGTGATGCAACCGAGCTCAAGTGGGAGTTCGACGAAGACCTTGGACGTTACTACTTGTCTTTTTCGGATGATAAGTAGTGGTGCCCAGTTGGGATGATCGGGATTTAGAATTTGGGGTTGTCTTCTTTTCATTCGGATCCGTCCGTAGTCAGATTATGAGTGTACTCTGAATGATGTATGAATTATATGATGTTTGTGTGACGTGGCAACTGTAAGCCAACTATCTATCTATCCTTGTTCTTGTACATGGGATTGCATGAAGATGACCCTTCTTGCGACAAAACCAAAATGATGTTATGCCTCTAAGTCATGCCTTCACACGTGGGATATCTTCATCGATTGATCCTTGTGATCAATTGTCAACACAATTGTCTTATCTAATCTTTGATTTGCGCATGGGCTATCGCAAAATCAAATCAAGACCAATGTTTTTCGTAATGTTGTCTTACTCATGGTTGATCCCTCGAGCAAACACCATTACATCTTTTGGTCTGACCAATGCTATCACCGTGTTCATTCAATTGTGGACATCCATCCATATGGAATCCTGGATGAATTGTTGAGCCCATCGGCAACAGTTTTACCTCCTTCATGATTCATGATGAACATATAAGCTAGTGTTGGAAACTTGTTCAAGCATTTTCTTTGTGATCTGTTCATGAAGTATATGTTCGATGAAAGAAGTGACTTCCTCTAATTGATGTGCATTTGATGCAAGTTGTCGCCGTTAATTCGAGAAAGTTGTTTCTCTTCATTTGCAATTGTCCAAAGTCAGTCATGCATGTGCGATGTATTCTATGGTTTGATGGACTGATCATCCTCACTCCTTATGTATTCCTAGCACCTCAAGCCACTGAATGATTTGTTCAAGGAGAAGAAGTTCCTTCCTAAGAGCTGATCATGACTTAAGTAAGATCTTTGCTATACTCGATGATGGTTCCCAATCTGAACTCAATAGTATTTTATTATAAGACTACTACATGGTCATGCTTGTCTGGGACAGCGTGTTCGTGTAGTATAACCCACTCATGTTTTGTATCTTACTACCATAGTCCATTTCCCAAGAATCTCACAGCATCATCTCATCAATTTGTGTTGCAACCTTTCCTTTTCAGACTTGTTGTTTGAAATATCCTGTTACCAACCAGATCTGAATCTCAGGCGGATATGATGGTAGGAACATTTGCCAATTTCCCATGGGCTACCCTCTCAGTAATTGTTGTCCAGGATCATCTTCAAAAGTGGTCCTACCATGGGTCCGATCAATTTTATATGATAAGCAAAAATCACTCCTTGCGTTTTCATCAACAAGGTAGTCCACATCACCCATCCTAGTCCGAGTATGTCATTCTTTCAAACTCCTTCAAATGATCGATTTTGATTAGCCTTAGGCTGGCATAGAGTGTTTCAATGATCTCCGCATCAAAAGTAATTCTTTTTGCTGCTTAAGGGAATAATTCTACGAGTCACCTTCTCTAAGGTACCCCATTATGGAATCATGGCAATTAACTCCTCGCAACTTTGACCCCGTCCACCATCTTCTTAAGCGTTGAATTGTTGCCTACCAAATCAAACTTATTCATTTGTTTCTTCCATCCCTCTCGATGTTTTTTGTATCTCAACTCAAGAGATGTTTTAACATCTCATTCCACGAGTTGATCTTGAATAACTCGATCTTCAAGAAGATCAATTCCAGTAGAGTTTCTTTCTGACATCATCGCGTGGATGAAGATCTCAAAAGCGAGGATTTCAAGATCAACGTGATACAACGAATCAACGTCCTAATGAAGTGCAACCTGGATCATGAATATTGTGTTGGCCTTGTGTTCCCTCTGTCTTCCTACCTCATGTCTTTAATCTCGGGACGAGATTCTTGTTTAATGGGGGTGAGTTGTCACAGCCCTAGGATTTATTGCAATTAGTTGCATCAACATCTTGCATCATGTGTAAAATTAATTGAAACTTTAAATGGGGGGAAGACTGTAACACCCCGGATATAATTTCCCCAATATGTGATCCAACTCTTGCCGTTTCTGGCGTTAAGTTATTTTATTTTCTCGAGTTCGGTTTTTGTCTCCGTGTGTTGTTGTCGTTGTCATGCATCTCATATCATGTCATCATGTGCATTGCATTTGCATACGTGTTCATCTCATGCATTCGAGCTTTTCCCCGTTGTCCGTTTTGCATTCCGGCGCTCCGTTCTCCTCCGGTGGTGTGACACTCCAAAATTTTGTCCTTGTTTTATTAAATTAATTTTTTTTGCCAGGAATTAAAACTTTGATTTTTTTGGACTCCCTTTTGATTTTTTTGAAACATTTCCTTTCTTATTATCATTGGGTTGTTCCCTAAAGTGAAAACCTTTCAAATATGTTATTGGACTTGTTTAACCTCTCAAGAAAAACTTTTCTTTTACCAGTATGACTAATTACATAATTAATTTGCTTGATCTTTATTTTCTTGAAAAATGGTTTTTCAAGGTTATATGGCCATAATTGAACTACAACCATTTGATAAATTCACCTAAAATTCCAACCAAAATTTGGAGATGTCATGTGATGTTTTTAAATCACTTTTATACAAAAATATCTTTTATTCATGTAATATGTTGAGCTCTGCATCAATTTTTCTTCTCTCGTCCAGAGTGCAAATTTGCACTACAACCCATTTAAATAATTCTTTCTAGCCTCCACCAAAATTATGGGATATTGGTAGTAGCATATGATTCAACATTATGCAAAAACCCTATGTTGTTATTTGAAAAATTTGAGTGAATCAACCTCTTTTCCATTCTGGTCCAGCCTTGTGATTTCTACTACAACCCTATTTATTTTTGCTCCAATGACCTTGTGCTTTCTCCTGCTTATAGTCCTCCCTACCAAACCCCTAAGTCCAGGAGCATGCACCCATTGGCATATTTTTGGTTCATGAAATAATGCCATTCACATCCTGTCCAGATTTGTAGTTTTGCAAAACTTGCACTATCAAGTTTGTGCTTTCCACCAACTAACCTCACAACCCTCTTGTGCGTCCAAAGAGACCACCATCTAGAGTTTTTGGCCACTCCAAGACCTGCCTAAGTGCCCTTAGCATTTTGTCAAACACCTTGTGGGCATGATTAGTTTTGACATAGGTTTGTGTTTGCTCTATGAACTTGATCCCCTGACCAAACCAGCCTGTCCAATGGTGTTTCCCTAGCCTATAACCCCACCCTGCTACCCCCCTTGCGGTTTGGAAACCCCCAGCATGCCATGGCATTTCGTCGAGCACGTTTCGTGCACGCTCTGGGCGCGAGCAGAGCACGCGTTTTGCACGTGCCGCGCCCGAGCCAACGCGTCGCGCCCTTGGCCTTGACACCACTGCAGAGCCACGCCACGCGCTCCCCTTCTCACCGCAACGCACCAAGAGCCCGTCGCCACGGCTCCGGCAAGCCAGGAGCTAGCCGCCACGGCCGCCCGACAGCCCCTGCTCATGTCGGCGCCGCCCGAGCCTCCCCCGCTCGCCAGCTCGCCCCTGGGACAGTGCCCGCTCGTCCGCTAGCTCCTGCCGCCATCCCCAGCCCCGCCACGTTGCCCTGCAGGCTACAGAACATCGGTCGCCGGCAGCCTTATCCACCGCCGCGGAACCGACCTCATCGCGCTATAAAAGGAGGCCCCCGGGCTCGTCCGAGCACTCAGGCGACCTTAGGCCACCCCCATGGCACCCCCACAGCCAGCAATCGTCAGGGGAAAGCCGTCTTCCCCAACTCCGGCCGGTTCGGCCGCCGCCACGTCCCAGCTCCATTCACCGCAACCAGAGCCCCCCCCCCCCCCCCCCCCCCCCCCCCCCCCCACCCCCCCCCCCCCCCCCCGGCCCCCCCCCCCCCCCCGTCCGTCCAACGCCACCAAATGACTCCACTTCGACTTGCGGAGCCGCCCAGCTACTCAAAACCGACCGGGAGCCACCGTAGTTCAAACGCCCAAAACTCCCGAAGCCACCGGCCGCCGCGAAGCTCGCCGCCGGCGATTCCCTCCACCCCCGACGACCGTACAACCACCGGGAGGACCGCTTAGGAGTGGCGGATCCATCCCTGCATTCAGATGCCCGCGAAGAACCGCCGTTCGCCGGCGACGATCGCCGGATGTACCGCCTCCTCTCGGGGCAGAGGAAGAGGAGGGAGGTCGACCAGTCAAACCTGACCAGTGGGCCAGGCGGGCCCACTATCGGTGACTCACGCGCCAGCCATGCTGGATAAGTGGAGGCGTAAAGGCTCAAATACGTCTTCTCTGCCCGAAAGCGTAATCTCGTTGAACCATTTTCTTTTTCTGATTTTTATTCAAAACAGATTTTGACCAAAACTTTGAGTACCTATAACTTTTTAAATATAACTCCAAATGAATTGATTCTTTTTCCTACATCCCTCAAATTCTGTCTAGTTTATTTTAAGATTTATTTGAAAATTTTCCAAACAACTTTTTTGTACTGTTTTCGAAATATGTGTTATTTGCATATTTTTGAAAATAGGATTTTGGAAGAGAAGAAAACTTCCAAAAGTTTTGGAGAGCACCTCACCCCTCCACAACTTAAAGGCAAGCATTCTGAACCCTGGCATAATATTTTGCATGCATTGTTTGACACAATTATAATACCACCCCATTTCGGAGAACACGTTATTTTATGTGGTGATACGATCAGTTGCATAAATGCATATTATTGATTTCCTTGCTGTTGGAAATGAATACACTTGTGATGGAAATCATTCTCATGTGCCTTTCATGCATGCCGGAAAGGAAATCCGGGAAAGCCTCTCCCTTGGGTAGGCGTGAGCTTGTCGCCGGTCTCCGTCGAGACGGTTATGTCCGGTATGGCATGGTAAGGTACAATGGGTGATGATTTTGTGGTTGAAATATTTTTGTTATACATGTCATGCAGGGAATTTATAAACCTCCTGAGTCTACCGTAGATCGAGTTTTGTTCCAGTAACCCCCATACTTGTTATGTACTGCCTCTCGTCCCTGCCGCAGGTAGGGTATGGTTCAGTAAGTCGTCAACCCCTTTCAAGCACACACCGTACAGAGAGGCCATGGTGGAAGATACCGGTTGCAGCTGGTAGGCAGGCCACCTGGTCCGGGGGCATGGGTGTTTCCGGTTGGGACCGAGAGGGGAGGCCACCCCTTAGAGCGCGCGATATAAATTTGATCCCATGCTACGCGAGGTTGTAGCCTCCCCACTTAGAGTTTTGCTTAACAAGTGTCGTGGGTGATTCCAGACACTGATGAGTTAAGTTGGTGTGTGCAAGTTAGGCGTGTTTTCAACTAAAAGGCCGTAGACGGAATTAGTCCCGATGGACTAAAGGAATCCGTTACTCATGGGTAAAGAGTACACCCTCTGCAGAGATTAAACCTATTCGAATAGCCGTGTCCATGGATAAGGATTACAGTCTGGGATGGGTCAAGTGTTGGTCTTAGTGTCGGTCTTCGGAGGAGATATTGTTAAACCAAACTTGGATACCGACTAGTTACTTGTGAGGACCATGAATATTATTTTGTGATGGACTAACCCGTTGCATTATTTATATTATCGAGTATCCCTGGGATGGTTCTACCTCCTGGATATTCATTGTGATCATTTATTTTATGAGCCCTTTTTGTGGTGTCGCTCAGACGCCCGACTGTGGCATTTCTCTTATAAGCACTTTATGTGGTGTCGCTCAGACGCCCGACTGTGGCATTTCTTTTAAATCCCTTTATGTGGTGTCGCCCAGACGCCCGACTATGGCATTTCTTTTAAAGCCCTTTATGTGGTGTCGCCCAGACGCCCGACTGTGGCATTTCTTTTAAAGCCCTTTATGTGGTGTCGCTTAGACACCCGACTGTGGCGTTTCTTTTATAAGCCCTTTATGTGGTGTCGCTCAGACGCCCGACTGTGGCATTTCTTTTATAAGCCCTTTATGTGGTGTCGCTCAGACGCCCGACTGCGGCATTTCTTTTAAAGCCCTTTATGTGGTGTCGCTCAGACGCCCGACTGTGGCATTTCTTCTAAAGCCCTTTATGTGGTGTCGCTCAGACGCCCGACTGCGGCATTTTATTCCCACTCTATTACTGCTTATTCATGTTGCATGAAAATAACCTGCTTGCATGCATAAAAGATGTTTTATTTATGACTGACGATGTGATCATAGATTTTTTCAGTGCATGATTATCAATTATATTATACCTGTGTTCTTAATGTTTGCGAGTACATTCAAAGTACTCACTGGCATGTCCCTGGCTATTGTCTTGGCCAGATTGCTTGCTTGGAGAGGAGTGTGGCGATGACAGCCTCAGGACCTAAGCAACGGTGATAGCAGCCTCGCGAAGATAGGAGTTAACCTGGTCAGCTATTCCTGTGGAAAATGGAGTCCCATAGACACTGATGTCTCACAAACCGCTTCCGCCACCGACCACTAGAAACCCAATTGTTGTACTCACAGGCCAGAATGGTCTTGTACCACATATTTTGTATTTTGCTTGGAATTTCTGTATCAAGATGGAGCCTCATCAGCTAACAGTAATCCTGGGGCTGATGAGTACGACGGTCTTTTTCTGGAAATTTATACCTGGAAAACCCGGTTGTGACAGGTGGTCATTTCTACCTTTCTTTCGTGTGTGGGGATTAAACATTTCCGGATTGGACCGAGACTTGCCAAGCGGCCTTGGTTTACTACCGTAGACCGCCTGTCAAGTTTCGTACCATTTGGACTTCGTTTGATACTCCAACGGTTAACCGAGGGACCAAAAAGGCCTTGTGTGTGTTGCAGCCCAACACCCCTCCAATTTGAGCCAAAACCCACCGAAAACCACACCTCATTTGGACACTCCTAGCTCCCTCTAAAGCGTTCGATCACGATCGCGTGGCCGAAAACCGCACCTCATTTGGACACTCCTAGCTCCCTCTATGTCTATATAAAGATCCCTCCGAAATTCTCCTTCTCCTTCCCCCCGAAACCCTAGATCCACCCACCTCGCGCGCATCGGACATGTCCGGCCGCAACCGGACACGTCCGCCGCCTCCGCCGACCAACCCGGTGCCGCCACGTGGCCCGGGCGCGCCCACTTCGCCGTCCCGCACCGACGCGGCCCGCGGGCCCGAGGCCGGCCCTCCCGCCGCCGATCCAGGCCAGAGGCGCGCCTCCTTGCCCGAGCCGCCTCTCCCTCCGCCCGGCGCCACCACGCCTCCTCACCGGTGGCCGACGCCCCGCGCCGGCAAGCGCCGCCGCACCGAGCCGGCCACCGCCCACGCCGGCGAGCGCCGCCGTCCCGCCGCCACCGGCCGGCTCCGCCTTCACTCCGGCCTCCTCCACGCCAAGTTCCTCTCCGGCTGGTCTCCTCCGTCTCCGGCGAGATCCAAGTTCCCCGGCGTGCCTCCTTCAAGTCCGGCGATGCTCCGGCACCGACCCCGGCGAACCTCGTTTTGCGTGCTCCGGCGAGATCCAGATGCAGATCCATTTTACCTCGGTTGACTTTTTGCCCGAAACCCTAATTATTTGGCTATGTTCATCATGTCGTAACTTTGCACCCGTAACTCCGTTTTGGGCATATAGCATATCAAAATGTTCGTCTCAGAGAGTACATGATTTCATCTCACTGCATCATTTTCATTTGAGTTCATCTTGATGCCCTAAATGCTGTTGGGAGAGTGCTATTTGAGATAATTGTCAGATCTGCTGCTCCAATTAGATATTTGTCATTTTTTCCATGATTAATGTGTGCATGATATGCCGCTGAGCTATAGATGTGTTTTGTTATATGCTTTGTCATCTTTCCAGAGGTGCAACCCATGTATTTTTGTGATGTGTGTGGTGACTAGCACAAGCTTGCAAAGTGGAGCATTCGTTAATGCTGATTTCAGGGACTTAGCATTTCCACTAAGTCCTTGACCTGTTTATCTCAATATGCCATATGTTCATGTTGTTTCCTAGTGATACGTGCCTCTTTTGAGGATGACGAGTAAGGATGTTTTGTTAATCTTGTAGTGCTCTATCCATCCATGTCTTTGTTTGCAATTATGTAGCACCCTAGCTTGAGTCAATCGAGCTGTACTTTTGTCATTTCGTGAATCTGGGCAGATTGTCTACTTAGCGATTTTCCGATGATGTTGTAGTTGATCCGTGCATGCTATGTTATTGTTCTTGCCATGTCTAGCTTGTATAATGTGTATTCTTGATGGGTGTATGCTTAGATTGTCATGATTTTCTCTGTAGTGAGTGCATCGAGCTTGTAAACATGCCTACTTGATATCTGTTTTTGCATGCTCCAGTTTTTCACTAAGTCTGTGATCTGATTATGATTTTGCCATGTTCACATGCTTGCAAATGTATTTTCTGATCCCTTTTGGCTCAAGGTCACTAAGGGATTTTTGTTAAGCTCTTTGAGTAGCTCCATGCCATTCTTTATCTTGCCATGTTCAGGTCCTGTAGCATATAGTTTTCATGCTCCAAAGTGTGGTACCTGATCTGAAATTCCATACAAGTGTTAATTTCACTAAGTCTGAATCTGTTTGCCAAATGCATTTTTTCCATGCTTGTTTGAACCTATTAATGGATGAATTGTGTTGGATTTCGGGTTCCTGCAGACCCTTGAGGTTCGAACACTGGGGTTTGCGCGGAGATTTCGCCTCCTACCTTCCTGCACCCCTCCGCCATGCTAGGATCTAAACTAAGGAAAGAACAAAACAAGAGACACAGGGTTTATACTGGTTCGGACCACCGTTGTGGTGTAATACCCTACTCCAGTGTGTGGTGTGTGGATTGCCTCTTGGGATGATGATGATGAACAATACAAGGAAGAACAACCTCGCGAGGGTCTGTTCTTGGCTGAGGCAATGAACTGCTGGGAGGAGTTCAGCCACCTTTCTCTCTCTGTCTCTCTCTCTCTCTGCTCTCCTTTGGCCAACCCTTCTAACGAGCCTCTTCCTTCCTACCTCTTTTTCGTCCCCCCGAGCTATGTGGGTGGCTGGTCCTATTTATAGAGGCCCTGGTCCTCTTCCCAAATATTGAGCTGGAAGGGAGCCAACAATGGCGGGCTAATTTGAAGGGGGACAGCAAGTATCAGCTATCCTGACAAAAGTAGTCTTCGCCTGCGCAAAGCTCTGGTGATGACGCTGTCTTGGGCTCCACGGTGACCTCCGTCTCGTGGTCCTCCTGGTCTTGGTCTTGTTGCACCGAAATGGCAACCTTTGCCTGATGCCTCAGTACTCCACGGTTGCGCTTGCCCCCTTTGCACCAAATAGGAAAGGAGGACGCTGCGCAGGCTGGCACCCGCCTGGCGCCCTGAGTTGTCACGGCTTGCGTCATGGGCACCTCGTGAGGTACCCCGCCTTGATCTCTCCGCCTCCTCGTGAGCCAGCCTGACGAGGTCGTGCCTGAGGAGGCTTCGCGTCGTCCGCCCCGCGAGGCTTGGCCCCCGTGAGGGTCTTGGGTTTGTGTTGGTGAAGATGGGCCGTGCTGGGCCCCCTTTTGAGCCACACCGCAGGCAGGCAAGTCTGGGGACCCCCATTCCCAGAACGCCGACAGTAGCCCCTGGGCCCAAGGCGCGCCCCGACTCGGCCGTGCAGGAAGGCGGAAGGGCAAGAGCAAAGCGCTGCGGGCCCTAACAGCATGCGGCCTTGAGCGCCGTGTGGCGGTTGACTGGACGTGGGCACCTCCACTTCCCCACGACGCCTCGGCAACTTCACGGATGGGACAAGTCCCTGCATGCAAAAACGGGTCATGATTACCTGCGATCATGGAGGCCGGCAGTTGGCCTTCACCGGCTATAAGTACGGAACGGCGCGCGCCCTTCCGGTCCACCCCTCCTTGCTTCTCCTTCTTCCCGGTCCTTGCTCCGTCTTGCCGCGATGGCTCCGGTCCGCCGGTTCTCGACGACAGAGAAGGGAAAGGCTCCCCGAGAGGGGCCAGACCCTCTCCCGCCGAAGAAAGGGCTCATCCCCCGTGGCCCGGACGAAGGGGCCCTTCAGGTGGTGTCGAGGCCTTGGGGCGAGCGGGCGCCGCCGGGGTTCCCGCTTCCATTGTTCGCCCATGTCGAGGGCCCCAAAGGAGCTGATGCTGACCGCCACGAGCGGCGCCGCCATTGGCACCGACGGGTCACGAAGGTGTGGGTCGTCCCCCCTGGGGTCCACACCGAGGGCTCCTCCCAAGAGTTCGTGCTCCACGTCGCCATTCCTCTTAAGTCTTGGATTCGCCTGCCTCCCTTCTTCGCCTCCATCATCCCGCAGGGGGAGCCCCTGGAGCTCTGGCTGCAGCACCCTCGCGACCAAGGCAGAGGTCGCGGTCGTCGCCCCGGGCGAGGTCTACATGACCCGGGGCTGGAGGGAGATCGCCCGGGTTTGCAGGACAAGGGGAGTCTTCGCGATCCACTTGGACTACGACGGTGCTTCGGTGATGCTCTTCAAGGTCTTTGATGCGAGCAGCGCCCCACTCGCGAGGGCTAGAGGCGCTCTAGAGAGGCGACTCGGTTGAGCCCTGGTATGTCGATGCAGATGCGCAGCCCACCATCCTCGCCTGGATGGGGGGCCACTGCTGGTAGGCGGCGGGCGCCTCTCATGACTCTTGACTCCTGTAGCTCCTGAATGGCCTGGCTGACGGACTCCTGTGGGTCTGGATCTCCTTTCCTTTCTCCTTCTTGAGGGAAACGTGCTTCAAAACACACCTCCATGTGGTGCCCAAGCGCCTCCCTCGTGACCCCAGCTAGGTCGGTGGCCCCCTAGGGGAGAGCCCCCGAGCCCTGCCTGAGGAGGGCGCCGGGCGCGCTTTCCTATGCGATGGAGGGGCCTGCCTCCTGAGTGGTCGAGCCGGACGATGTCTTCTTCTTCTTGGGGGTGGTCTCAGGAAGCCTCCTGCTTCCGCGATCCGGGTCTTCCAGTGATGCGGCCTGAAAGGCTCGTTCCAGGGAACACACCGCGTCCTTCTCTTCACAGGGCACCGTGATGACTCCGCCACTTCCTGGCATCTTGAGGACGTTGTAGCAATGGTGAGTTACGGCCATGAACTTGGCCAGCGCTGGGTACCCAAGGATGGCGTTGTACGGCAGGCGAATGTGAGCGACGTCGAAGTTGATGAGCTCGGTGCGGTAGTTGCCGTGTGCCCCGAAGGTGACAGGGAGGCGGACCTGCCCAATCGGGACCGTGGAGCCGTCAGTGATACCGGAGAAGGGCTTGGTTGGCTGAAGCTGGCTGTAGGGCACTTGGTGGTTGTTGAACGTCTCCACGGACAGGACGTCAAGCCCTGCCCCGCCATCGATGAGGGTCTTGGTGACCACCACGTTGCTGATGATTGGGGAACAAAGCATTAGGAGGACTCCGGCTGTTGCCGCACATTTGAGCTGATCTGCTGAGCTGAACGTGATGGCGCACGCCGACCACCTGAGAGGGCGTGTGGCTTCGAGTCTAGGGAGTGCTGCGTTCACTTCGCGGGCGAACTGCTGGAAGATGCGCTGAGAGGCTGGGGCTTGTGCTCCGCCCAAGATGCAGGCGATCACGCGCGGCTCCTGGAAGCCCCTAGCCTCCTTGTCCTGATGGCGGTCCTCGTTTCTCCTTGGCTGCGGTGGCAGCGATGGGAGGCCTGCGTTGCCCAGCGGGCGATCCTCGCGAGGCTGATCCCTCCAGTCTCCCTCGCGAGGCTGATCCCTCCAGTCTCCCTCGCGAGGCTGATCCCTCCATCCTCTCTCGCGAGGCGGCTCTCGCTAGCGATCCTCGCGAGGTTGGTCGCGCCACCCTTGGCGCGGCCCACGGTCTTCCCAGCGTCTTGTGTTTCTTCCTCCTCCTCAACCGTAGCCCCGGTCACCGCGGTCGGGGCGACGGCCGATCCTTCCTTCACGCACGGCTCGGAGTTCTTGGCATTCGTTGGTGTTGTGGGTGTGGAGGTCGTGGTACACACAGTACCGGCTGCCCTTGGGAGGTTCGGGCTGATCTCTGCCCCGCTTGGTGTCTGGTTCTGCCGCGAGCACTGCAGCCCCCTTGCGCTTCACATCCTTGGCCTTGAGCTTCTTCTCTTCTGGGTCTGCGACAGGCAGCTCGAGGAGGGAGAGACACCCCTCCTCAGCCCTGGCGCACTTGTTTGCCAAGTTGAACAGCTCCAAGGAAGTGCACGGGTCTTCATACATCGCCAGCTCCTCCTTCATCTTGACGTCACGCACTCTGTGGGAGAAAGCTGAGATGACGGCCTCCTCAGTCACCTTGGGGATCTTGAGGCGTGCGTTGTTGAAGCGCTGGATGTACTTCTGCAGGATCTCCCCGGGTTGTTGCTTAACGCGGCGCATGTCGCTCGCGGCGGGTTGCCGGTCGCGAGTACCTTGGAAGTTGGTGATGAAGCGGGTGCACATCTCTTCCCAGGAGGAGATTGTGCCTGGAGCCAGGTTCAGGAGCCAGGTGCGGGCCCCGTCCTTGAGAGCCATGGGAAACTAGTTCGCCATGACCTTCTCGTCTCTGTTGGAAGCTTCGATGCCCAGCTCGTAGAGCTGGAGGAACTCCGCAGGGTCGGCCGTGCGGTCGTAGCGAGGAGGCAGGTCTGGTTTGAACTTGCCGGGCCACGCGACGCTGCGGAGTTCGGTGGTGTAGGCGCGGCAGCCTGCTGTGGCCACGGGAGGCCTTAGGTGACGGAGAGCCTGGTCTTGCATGTCCCCACGCGCTGGAGCAGGGGGATGGTCGCGTCGTGCTGGAGCAGGGAGCGCCCGGCAGCTTCTGGCGGGCGAGGGACTTCTTGGCAGCTCTGTTCTTGCTGTGCTGGCACCTGACGGAGCGGGTTCCGCCCAGGGGCCATGCGCCTTGGAGCCATGGCGTCTTCTTGAGGAGGAGGCGGCCGGGGCGCCGCCGGAGCCTCTTCGCCCGCGCGGGCCGGGGTGCGGTGCAGCGGAACGGACGGCACGGAAGAGCCCCCTGCAGCACGGACGAGCTCGGCGACGCGGTCGAGCCATTCTTCGTAGACGTCGTCGACGGGACGGTAGCGCAGGAGCTCGTTTGCCGCGATGAGTGCAGCCCGAGCCTCCATGGGCGCGCGGAGTGCGCGGGACGAAGATCTAGCTGGGGCGAGCGAGGGAGTTGCGGTGCGGCAGTCTTGGCGCACGGATGGATGCTGAGACGATGCTTGCCGCTCGTCCCCCGCCGTGGAATGGCGTGGATGCCCGCCGACAGGGGCCGTCTGGGCGACGCGGGAAGCGAGTGCGGCCCGGCGCTCGACGCGGGCCCGACGAGCGTCGGACATGGGCATGACGGTTGGAGGAGAATGGGGCGGTGGAAGACGAATTCCGGCGAACCCCTACCTAGCGCGCCAAATGTCGGATTTCGGGTTCCGGCAGACCCTTGAGGTTCAAACACTGGGGTGCGCGCGGAGATTTCGCCTCCTACCTACCTGCACCCCTCCGCCATGCTAGGATCTAAACTAAGGAAAGAACAACACAAGAGACACAGGGTTTATACTGGTTCGGGCCACTATTGTGGTGTAATACCCTACTCCAGTGTGTGGTGTGGTGGATTGCCTCTTGGGCTGACGATGATGAAAAATACAAGGAAGAACAACCTCGCGAGGGTCTGTTCTTGGCTGAGGCGATGAACTGCTGGGAGGAGTTCAGCCACCTATCTCTCTCTCTCTCTCTCTCTCTCTCTCTCTCTCGGCTCCGACTGACCGACCGACCCTTCTAACGAGCCTATTCCTTCCTACCTCTTTTTCGTCCCCCCCTCTATGTGGGTGGCTGGTCCTATTTATAGAGGCCCTGGTCCTCTTCCCAAATATTGAGCGGGAAGGGAGCCAACAATGGCGGGCTAATTTGAAGGGGGACAGCAAGTATCAGCTATCCTGATAAAAGTAGTCTTCGCCTGCGCAAAGCTCTGGTGATGACGCCGTCTTGAGCTCCACGGTGACCTCCGTCTCATAGTCCTCCTAGTCTTGGTCTCGTTGCACCGAAATGGCAACCTTTGCTTGATGCCTCGGTACTCCGCGGCAGCGCTTGCCCCCTTTGCACCAAAGAGGAAAGGAGGACGCTGCACGGGCTAGCACCCGCCTGGCGCCCTGAGTCGTCATGGCTTGCGTCATGCGCTCCTCGTGAGGTACCCCGCCTTGATCTCTCCGCCTCCTCGTGAGCCAGCCTGACGAGGCCATGCCTGAGGAGGCTTCGCGTCGTCCGCCCTGCGAGGGTCTTGGGTTTGTGTTGGTGAAGATGGGCCGTGCTGGGCCCCCCTTTGAGCCACGCCGCAGGCCGCAAGCAGGCAAGTCTGGGGACCCCCGTTCCCAGAACGCTGACAGTAGCCCCCGGGCCCAAGGCGCGCCCGGACTTGGCCGTGCAGGGAGGCGGAAGGGCAAGAGCGAAGTGCCACGGGCCCTAACAGCCTGCGGCCTTGGGCGCCGTGTGGCGGTGGACTGGACGTGGGCGCCTCCACTTCCCCATGGCGCCTCGGCAACTGCATGGATGGCACAAGTCCCTGCTTGCAAAAACGGGTCATGATTACCTGCGAACGTGGAGGCCGGCGGTTGGCCTTCACCGGCCATAAGTACGGAACAGCGCGCGCCCTTCCAGTCCACCCCTCCTTGCTTCTCCTTCTTCCCGATCCTTGCTCCGACTTGCCGCGATAGCTCCGGTCCGCCGGTTCTCGATGGTAGAGAAGGGAAAGGCTCCCCGAGAGGGGCCAGACCCTCTCCCGCCGAAGAAATGGCTCATCCCCCGTGGCCCGGACGAAGGGACCCTTCAGGTGGTGCCGAGGCCTTGGGGCGAGCGGGCGCCGCCGGGGTTCCCGCTTCCATTGTTCGCCCACGTCGAGGGCCCCGAAGGAGCTGATGCTGACAGCCACGGGCGGCACCACCGTCGGTGCCGACGGGTCACGAAGGTGTGGTTTGTCCCCCCTGGGGTCCACACCGAGGGCTCCTCCCAAGAGTTCGTGCTCCACGTCGCCATTCCTCTTCAGTCTTGGATTCACCTGCCTCCCTTTCTTCGCCTCCATCATCCCGCAGGGGGAGCCCCTGGAGCTCTGGCTGCAGCACGCCGGCTGCAGCACCCTCGTGACCGAGGCAGAGGTCGCGGTCGTCGCCCGGGCGAGGTCTACATGACCCGGGGCTGGAGGGAGATCGCCCGGGTTTGCAGAACAAGGGGAGTCTTCACGATCCACTTGGACTACGACGGTGCTTTGGTGATGCTCTTCAAGGTCTTTGATGCGAGCGGGCGCCGGCTGGAGTGCTGCTCCGGGGAAGGTGGCCAGGGCCCTGCTGTGACGAGGACTGGGCACGCCACCCACTCCCTTGGAGGCTCCTCAGGCGGTGGAGGCGTCGGAGGTTCCAGCGACTCCGGCGAGCTCTTCGCGACTCCGGAGACGAGCGATGACAGCTACGAGCCCACGCACCGGCGCCGCTCCTAGAGCAGGGCGGGCTCGTCAGGCCACCACCGACTCTGATCTGGATGGGGTTGGCATCGGTGCTTGATGGCCCACTGTTGATGATGGCGTATTTTGCAGGGATGCGCGTGGTTTGTGTCCCTTTAGGATCCGTTCCCTGCGAGGAATCAAAAACGCGTCCCCTACCTGGCGCGCCAAATGTCGGATTTCGGGTTCTGGCAGACCCTTGAGGTTCGAACACTGGGGTGCGTGCCAAGATTTCGCCTCCTACCTTCCTGCATCCCTCCGCCGTGCTAGGATCTAAACTAAGGAAAGAACAACACAAGAGACACAGGGTTTATACTGGTTCGGGCCACCGTTGTGGTGTAATACCCTACTCCAGTGTGTGGTGTGTGGATTGCCTCTTGGGCTGATGATGATGAACAATACAAGGAAGAATAGCCTCGCAAGGGTCTGTTCTTGGCTGAGGTGATGAACTGCTGGGAGGAGTTCAGCCACCTTTCTCTCTCTCTCTCTCAGCTCTCCTTTGGCCGACCCTTCTAACGAGCCTCTTCCTTCCTACCTCTTTTTCGTCCCCCCAGCTATGTGGGTGGCTGGTCCTATTTATAGGGGCCCTGGTTCTCTTCCCAAATATTGAGTGGGAAGGGAGCCAACAATGGCGGGCTAATTTGAAGGGGGACAGCAAGTATCAGCTATCCTGACAAAAGTAGTCTTCGCCTGCGCAAAGCTCTGGTGATGACGCCGTCTTGGGCTCCACGCTGACCTCCGTCTCGTAGTCCTCCTGGTCTTGGTCTCGTTGCACCGAAATGGCAACCTTTGCCTGATGCCTCGGTACTCCGCGGTTGCGCTTGCCCCCTTTGCACCAAAGAGGAAAGGAGGACGCTGCGCGGGCTGGCACCCGCCTGGCGCCCTGAGTTGTCACGGCTTGCATCATGGGCACCTCGTGAGGTACCCCGCCTTGATCTCTCCGCCTCCTTGTGAGCCAGCCTGACGAGGCCGTGCCTGAGGAGGCTTCGCGTCGTCCGCCCCGCAAGGCTTGGCCCCTCGCAAGGGTCTTGGGTTTGTGTTGGTGAAGATGGGCCGTGCTGGGCCCCCTTTTGAGCCACGCCGCAGGCAGGCAAGTCTCGGGACCCCCGCTCCTAGAACACCGACAAATTGGCCGTAGCACAGTATTCATCTTTTGTTAATCATCATGAATGGATCCCTGCCATGTATTTTATTGCCATGTTTGAGTGCTGTAGCATGTTCATCTTGTTGCATTTAGATGGCTACTTGCTGTATATTGCAGACTGGTGCCATATTTGAATTGCTTGCCATTTCCAAACCGTAACTCCGATTCCGGTGATCTTTATATCGTTTTAAGAGATTTCACCTCACCTTTCCAGTGGCACACTTGGATTTCCAAGTTGAGGCCAGGTTCCATCATTCTTTGTCAAATCTTGCATATGCATCACATATCGCATCCCGCATAGCATACCATGTTTGCATCATGTTGTTTCAGCTTTGCACGTGGTTGATTATGTTCCGTTTGCTTGTTTTGTCTTGTTTGGGTAGAGCCGGGAGACGAGTTCGCTAACGAGGAGCCTGTTGAGTTTGCTTTCGAGGATCCAGTCAACTCTGACAACTTTGCAGGCAAGATGATCATACCCTCGAAATCACTACTATCTTTGCTTTGCTAGATGCTCGTTCTTTTGCTATGCCTATGCTACGATGCCTACCACTTGCTTATCATGCCTCCCAAATTGCCATGTCAAACCTCTAACCCACCATGTCCTAGCAAACCATTGATTGGCTATGTTACCGCTTTGCTCAGCCCCTCTTATAGTGTTGCTAGTTGCAGGTGAAGATTGGAGACCGTTCCTTGTTGGAACATTATTTACTTGTTGGGATACCATTATATTATCTTGTTATCTTAATGCATCTATATACTTGGTAAAGGGTGGAAGGCTCGTCCTCTCGCCTAGCATTTTGTTCCACTCTTGCCGCCCTAGTTTCTGTCATATCGGTGTTATGTTCCCGGATTTTGCGTTCCTTACGCGGTTGGGTGATAATGGGACCCCTTGATAGTTCGCCTTGATTAAAGCTTCTCCAGCAATGCCCAACCTTGGTTTTACCATTTTCCACCTAGCCTCTTTTCCCTTGGGTTTCCGGAGCCCGAGGGTCATCTTATTTAAACCCCCCGGGCTAGTGCTCCTCTGAGTGTTGGTCCAACCGAGCGATGTCCGGGGCTACCAGGGGCAACTCTGGGCTGGCCTACCCGACGTCTTGCTCATTCGGTGTGCCCTGAGAACGAGATACATGCAGCTCCTATCAGGATTTGTCGACACATCTGGGTGGTGTTGCTGTATTTGTTTTAACTTGTCAAAGTGTCTTGTAGAACCGGGATACCGAGTCTGATCGGAATGTCTCGGGAGAAGGTCTATTCCTTCGTTGACCGTGAGAGCTTGTCATGGGCTAAGTTGGGACTCCCCTGCAGGGATTTGAACTTTCGAAAGCCGTGCCCGCGGTCATGGGCAGATGGGAATTTGTTAATGTCCGGTTTTAGATAACTTGAACCTTAACTTAATTAAAATGAATCAACTATGAGAGTAACCGTGATGGTCTCTTCTCGGCGGGGTCCGGGAAGCGAACACGGTGTTGGAGTAATGCTTGCCGCAGGTTGCCCTCTAGTTATTCGTTCGCGCTTTGCCTTCTCTTCTTGCTCTCTTTTGTGAACAGGTTAGCCACCATATATTCTAGTCGCTTGCTGCAGCTCCACATATTGTACCTTGCCTTACCTATAAGCTTAAATAGTCTTGATCGTGAGGGTGCGAGATTGCTGAGTCCCTGTGGCTCACAGATTACTTCCAAACCAGATGCAGGGCCTGATGACTCCGTTCAAAATGACGCGCTTCAGCTCAAGTGGGAGTTCGACGAGGACTCACGCCGTTACTATGTGTCTTTCCCTGATGATCAGTAGTGGTGCCCAGTTGGGGCGATCGGGACCGTGTCGCATGTTGGGTTGATCTTTTATTTTGGCGCCGTAGTCGGGCCATGAGTGATTGGTTGATGTAATGCTATTTATGTACTTTGATTGACGTGGCGAGTGTAAGACAACTATGTATCTCCCCTTTTATTATCTATATATTACATGGGATGTTGTGAAGATTGCCTAACTTGCGACATTGCTTTCAATGCGGTTATGCCTCTAAGTCATGCATCGACATGTAGGAGCTATAGCCGCATCGAGGACGTTACAAAGACCAAACCCTAGCACCAAATTAACTCTTTCAATGAACTCAGAAATTTGTGGAAAAAGATGTAAGCCTCTACCAGAGATGTCGCATATTTTCCAGGACATTTTGGTCATTTAATTAAATCATAATGTTATTTGAGTTGGAGTTTAAGATTTACCATTAAATATTTGTTGCTCCAAATATTCAGAAATTTGTTGTGTGGTTTGAAAATAGTTCAAATATTCCTCACAAAAGTTTATAGAATTAACCAAAGTGTTTTTGTTGGTATTTTATTTATAAAACATAAAGAAGAAAATAGAAAATAGAAAAGAAATAGATTAGAGAGAGAGGACTTACCTCGCGCCCCACCGCAGCCCAGTAGAGGCCCAGCCCACTAGCCTCTGCCGGTCGCCACCAACCTCCCGCTAGGAGGACCAAGGTGTGTGCCCTCCGTGCCCTGGCACACGCCGGCCACCTCCTGCATACTTACCACCTCCCGAACAACGCTATGGACGCCATGCAACCCCTGGAACCCCATTGTCCTTCCCCTCGTGCTCCTGCACTCCCCTGCTCTCTTCCTCTCCCTCCATCGCCATGGCCGAGTGCCTCGCAGCGTGCCAATTACCACCACCGCAGCCACCGGCCACCCCATGCCCCGCTGACGTGCCAAGAATCTCGGCCACGACGCCCTCTTCCTCCTTGTCGAGCTATGCTTCACTAGGAGCTTAGCATCGCCGTCCCTCCATCAACTCCCTCCATGGATCGCCGGAGATCGTCTCCGCCGTTGTGCCCACACCACACGTTCCCATAGCCGCTGAGACCTCCGACAGCCTCGCTGGGAGCTCCTCCGCCTCTTCCCCTCGCTCCCGTGCTCATCTTGTCGCCATAGTCGTCCTTCCGACGATGACCGAATCGGGCCCCTGCCTGAGCTGCTCACCGCCGTGGCCATGGTCATTGTAACCTCCAACCGAGCTCACCTACGTGCTCAACGTGCCGCATAGGTGCCGTGGGAGCCAAGCACGCAATGCCAAGGCCACCGTAGCCTCATTCCCGAGTGCGCCCGAACTCCGGCCCCCATCTACGTCATCGACGCCGTCGTTTGGGTCCGCCCTGGCGTGAGCTATAGGCTCTGCTGGATGCGCACGAACCCCAGCTACGCGTAGGAGCAAGCCGCAGTCGATTTGGTTGACTATGGGAAAATCCCGAGCCCCTTCGTCGTCTCTGGCCTTGTCGGTGACGAGCCGCGGGTCAACTCCAACGAGTTTGACCCGGGTTGACCCAGTTTGACCCCCCTCACCAAGTCACTAACAAGTTGCCATTGCTCAGAAGGTCATTGATTAGAAGAACAAGATTGACCATGAGAAGGTTTTCTTCAAGAAGCACGTGGCAAATCTCAGTGTTACTGATTTTCAGAATTTCAAATTGATGATGGCTGATCTGAAGGCATAATTTCCGAAGTGTCATGATAAAGCCAAGGGCTCCCGAGAGAGCCTCAAATACTATGCCGAGAAATGTGTTCATGCTCACAATGAAGCCATGAAGCGAAAGGCACTTGGGCGCCCAGGCATCAACACCAAGCTTGCTGCCAAGAAGAAGAAGCCAGAAGTACATGAGGCCGAGGCTTCCCAGCAAGAAGTGCCGAAGATCATCTTCCCCAAGGGCTTCGCTGGTCCGAAGCCTAATGCTCCTTCAGTTTCTTCTGAAAGGAAGAGGACTAAGCAAGGTGAAGGTGAAGCCAAGAAGCACAATCACCATGAAGCTTCTGATGTCGCTCCCTCCCAGAAGAAGCAAAAGACAAAGTCTTCCAGGGCTTCATGAAGCACACAAGCACCAATGTCCTCATCTGCTCCTCCAGAGCCATTGCTTGTGAAGCCCTTATCTTTTGCCTTGCTTGCTTCCTCAAACCAAGAACGAAGAATGGTTGTGGATGAGCCTACTCCCACAGAGGCCCATGTCACTGAAGAAATTTCTGCCGTTCACCCCACCACAGCTGAAGACATTGGTCATGACAACAATGTAGACATAAATGATGATGAATTCCTTCCCCAACTGAACCAGAAACCTGTATCATCGTCTTTGCCTTTGCACATTGAACCTATCAAAATTGGTGGTCCTACCATGCCAATCGCCGAGGATGAGTTCTCGGAAGGGCAACACCCCAATACCCCACCACGTAAAGTCATTCTGCGCACGCCACCAGCTCATATCACTACACTGGTCATTGAGATCCCCCAAGCTACACCAGAGAGCATGGAAAAGTCCATGCCATCACCAGTTTTCCAAAAGCCTCGTAAAGGCCCGCCATCCCTATTCAGTATCTGCTAGTTCTTGAGCTTGCGTTGGTTTTTTCCTTGAAGAGGAAAGGGTGATGTAGCAAAGTAGAGACAGGTATTTCCCTCAGTTTGAGATGCAAGGTATCAATCCAATAGGAGGTACACGCAATTCTCCAATCTAAGCACCTACACAAACAATCAAAGGGGTTGTCGATCCCTTCACAAACTTGCACCGAAACATGTACCCAACGGGATAAAGGGGTCGTCGATCCCTTCACGGTCACTTGCATCGATGAGATCTGATAGAGATAGATACAAAAGATTACTAAAATGTAAAACAAAGTAAGAACAAATAAGTTGCAGCAAAGTATTTTTGGTTTTTTTTGGTTTATAGATCCGAAAATGTGTGATGGGAAATAGACCTAGGGCCATAGGTTTCACTGGAGGCTTCTCTCTTGAAAGAAAATAATACGGTGGGTGAACAAATTACTGTCGAGCAGTTGATAGAAAAGTGCAAAGTTATGACGGTATCCAAGGCAATGATCATGAATATAGGCATCATGTTCGTGTCAAGTAGACCGACTCTTGCCTTCCTCTACTACTATTACTCCGGACATCGACTCCTATCCAGCATGCATCTAGAGTATTAAGTTCATAAGAACGGAGTAACGCCTTAAGTAAGATGACATGTTGTATAGGGATAAACTCAAGCAATATGATGAAAACCCCATCTTTTTACCCATGATGACAACAACACAATATGTGCCTCGCTACCCCTACTATGTCACTGGGTGAGGACAACGCAAGATTGAACCCAAAACTAAGCACGTCTCCCATTGCAAGAAGAACCAATCTAGTTGGCCAAACCAAACCGATAATTTGAATAGAAATACAAATATATTTGATCATGCATATAAGAATACAGAAAAGACTAAAATAAGATTCATAGATAATCTGATCATAAATCCACAATTCATCAGATCTTGATAAACACACCACAAAAGAATATTACATTGGATAGAACTCCAAGAACATTGAGGAGAACATGTGTCAGTGCAACAAACCCTGGGTCTGTTTGCCTAGACTGTGCACAGGCACGGAAACAGGATTGAGACACCAACCCCAAGTCAGAGTGCGAGAAACCAAGATCTTTGAAGGACCAATATGCATCTTAAGAGGACCAAGGTCAAGCCAAAGATGCGAGATGCCACCAGGAGAAAAGCCTCCCTTGCCGGGTAGGCGAGCTTGGCGAGGGCGGGGTCACCCCTGGAAGAGAGCATCCAAGGCGTCCTAGCAGGGCCTGCCGGGACTCACGAAGGCAAAACCACCTCACAAACCACCCCACCATGACCCACGTCGTTGATCAGTGCGGTGTCAAGCTGCAAAGTGACTAAGTGGCAGCCATTTGCCACATGGTGGACTTTCTCTACAGAAAGTAACTACGAACAACACCCGTCCTGCTACGTGTCGAGCAAGCAGGTGTGGAGCTGGCAATAGAAGCCCGGCAAGGCTTGCTGGGAAACCAATGACGTGACGTTAAGCGGTGCATTTAATGCACCCTATCATCCTGCAGAGTTAGGTATGATAGCACTGTTTGCTATCTTATCAGTGCATAATGACCACTCTGCCATTGTGGTGACACCTTAATCTATAAAAGGAGGCCCATGGCAACCATAAAAAGGGTTAGAAGGTTGGATAACACATACGCCCATACACGCTAGCCACTACCGCCCCTGCCGGGCAAGTGTACTACGTATCACCACCATCATTCCACCATCAATTCACCAAAGCAGGAGTAGGGTTTTACGCCTCACGGCGGCGCGAACCTGGGTAAATTTGCCCGCGTGATCTCTGCCGTGCTGCCCCGCGCTCGTCAGCTCTTTGTGCAACGTGACTTCCCCCTGCGGAACCAGCAAGGGTGAGGGAGTCCGGGACTAAGGGGTCGTCGGGCGTCCGACCTGTTAGCCATGGGCCGCACTGATGGGCTGTGAAGATACAAAGCACGAAGACTGCACCCGTGTCCGGATGGGAATCTCCTTGGAGTGGAAGGTAAGCTTGGCATTGAATATGTAGATTCCTTTCTTTGTAACCGATCTTATGTAACCCTAGATCCTCCCGGTGTCTATATAAACCGAAGGACTTAGTCCGGATAGGAGACTCATTATCATAGCCATACAAGCTAGACCTCTAGGGTTTAGCCATTACGATCTCAAGGTAGATCAACTCTTGTAGTACTCATATTCATCAATATCAATCAAGCAGGACATAGGGTATTACCTCCATAGAGAGGGCTGGAACCTAGGTAAACATCGTGTCCCTAGTCTCCTGTTACCATTGACTTTAGACGCACAGTTCGGGGGCCCCTACCCGTGATCCGCCGATTTTGACACCGACATTGGTGCTTTCATTGAGAGTTCCATTATGCCGTGAACAACGAGGTCGATGTCTCGCCTTGTTCTCAAGGATAATATCACCATCGAAGGAACGCTGGCTCCAGGCCAAACCCTCTGACTGGGCGGCTTTACCATGACCGCCCGTTCGGTCATTAAGCCGACGATGACCTATCGGGTCATCGAAAACCCCCTTCGTATCAACTCGGAACACTCAAAGCAGATGGATCCATCAGAGCTTTCGTCTTTAAACGAGCTCCTAGATTGCATCGCCGCCCTAGGGGTCACTACAGACTATGATCAGATTAGGCTTAAACCCGATCAGAGAGGAATCAAATCTCCGCCGATCACCCACCAGATAGCGGTAGTCGAGGAGCGAGTCTGTAACTCTTCCTCCATATTGCGGACGGACTATGTCCGGATCTCCGGTCTCGAAGAGCCAGACACCTTCCCGCGAGGTGAAGCATCCTGCCCTCCGAACATACAATCGGATGACGAATATCTCGGAGCTTGATCTATTACGTTCGGAAGACCTACAGATTCTAGATCCAAAACCAGGGTAGGGTTCAGATTTAAATCCACCCACCCACCCGAATACAAGTGCTCTCATGAGCATAAAAGCAGCAGTCTTAGGAAACTGTCCACCACTTCTAGGCCAGATTCCTTCTTGTCAAGAACAAGATTAAAGATTGCCACGACGAGGAAGCGTTCTCTGTGTTCCGCAACAATTACAGGGATGAAGGAATCCTCAACACCATCAACCGCCGTCGCATCCTACACTTTGCTGACTTGGAAAGCGCCTGGAAAACTCAAGCAGCTCGTTGGGAATCATCGGTCCCCACTGAACCCCTCATTTAGGAAAAATGGGCGCACCCTTGCAACACACCCGGTTCAGTAGTAAAGAATTACAAGTCCAGTATGGGGCGCACAACCATTCCGGTAGGATGGCTCGATGGGCCATGCAAAATACACGCAACACCAAATAAAATAGCAACACATAGCCTTAGAGCATGTTGGATACTCCGGCAAGTGGCCAAGAGCGGCGAGGATATCCTCACCAAGAATAACTTAGAACAACACCCTCCCAGAGGACAACTACCCTAAAGTACCGACGGTCTTTGAAGTCTATCAAAGTCTGTCAAATAGAACTACGCGGACTCGCTGAAGTCTATCAAATAGTAGCAGTAAACCCTTGGAATGACATGGCTATAACTTTTAATGCCGGCGATGAACCAAAATACAGGACAGTCCGAGCACCAACCGCCTTGGTCCTCAGTCCAATTGTGGATGACTTTCGGCTTACCAAGGTCCTTATGGACGGCGGCAGCGGACTAAACCTCATCTACGAAGATACACTCCACAAAGTGGAAATAGACAGGAGCCGCATTGAGCAAAGTAGCACGACCTTCCGAGGAATTATCCCCAGTCGGGAGGCGCAGTGTGCAGGAAAATAACACTCGACATGGTATTCGGCACGCCGGAGAATTATCGGTCGGAAGAAATAACCTTCCAACTGGCCCCTTTCAACAGCGGGTATCACGCCCTCTTAGGGCAAGATGCATTTACGCGCTTCCAAGCGGTACCCCATTACGGATACATGAAGCTTAAGATGCCTGGGCCCAATGATATGATCACTCTAGCTAGTTCTCCAGACATAGCACTCCATGCCGAGAACAAAACCGCAGCCTTGGCCCTTGAGGCATTATCTGAAGCCCTCACGGTCGAAGAATTAGCCGCGCTGCGGTCTATGGTGGACAGGGATGATGTGGTCCTAGACAAATGACCCAAATCCACCTCCTTCAAACCATCAGAAGAAATAGTCAAATTCCAAGTCCAACCAACGGACCCCAAGAAGACAACATCCATCGGAGCACAATTGGACCCAACGATTGACGCCGCGCTATGAGAGTTCCTGCACGAGAATTGGGATATATTCGCCTGGCACCCTTCTTATATGCCAGGAATCGCATGCGAGTTGGCCTAACATAGCCTCAGTATATTAAAGGGATATAAACCGGTGAAGCAAACACTGCGATGCTTTTCTGAACCCAAACGTCAAGCTAAGGGGGAGGAGCAAGCCAAGACAATTGAGGCCAGATTCATCAGAGAAATAAAACATCCGGACTGGCTGGCAAACATGGTGATGGTCCCAAAGAAGGACAAATCCTGGCGGTTGTGCGTCGATTTTAAAGACCTCAACAAGGCTTGCCCTAAGGATCCATTCCCTCTCCCCCGCATTGATCAAATCATTGATGCCACCGCAGGACACGACTCAATGTGTTTCCTGGATGCATATTCTGGATACCATCAAATCAAAATTAAAGAGTCCGATCAAGCTACAACAGCATTCATTACCCCATATGGGCCATTCTGCTTCAACACCATGCCCTTTAGGCTCAAGAACGCCGGCGCCACATACCAACGCATGATTCAGACATGAATGGAGAAACAGATCAGCAAACAGTCGAAGCTTATGTGGACGATGTCGTCATCAAAACTAGGCACCTCGAAACACTAATAGACGATTTACGTCTCACCTTCGACAACCTCCACGTGTATGACATTAAGCTCTATCCGGAAAAGTGCGTTTTCAGCGTCCTGGGTGGAAAACTGCTGGGCTTCATCGTTTCCAATAGAGGAATTGAAGCAACATCAGCTAAAATCCAATCTTTGTCGCCATTGGCTACACAACAGACCTTAAACAAGTTTGAAAAGTCGCGGGTTGCGTGGCAGCTCTAAGTCGCTTCATCTCCAGATTGGGAGAAAAGGCACTGTCACTCTATCGCCTTTTACGGGGAACCGATCACTTCGAGTGGACGGACGCGGCAAAAACCGGACTGGAGGAAATAAAAACCCTTCTTGCAAGGAATCCAATCCTGGCCGCACCAAATAACGGCGAACCAATGTTATTATATATATCGGCAACACATCAGGTGGTGAGCAACGTACTCGTCGTTGAACGAGAACAGGACTGACATACATTCCTGCTTCAGAAGCCAGTATACTATGTATCCACTGTCCTTACACCATGCAGATCCAGGTACCCCCATTATAAAAAGATAGCATACGCTGTATTCATGGCATCCCGAAAGCTCCGTCACTACTTCCAGGAGTGTTCGATCATGGTGGCTTCTGAAGTACCACTCAATGACATTATAAATAACCGCGATGCCATGGGATAGATTGCCAAATGGGCCATTGAGCTCCTCCAATTCGACATTACATATAAACCATGTTGAGCTAGTAAACCCAAGTACTGGCTGACTTCGTCGCCGAATGGACAGAGGCCGAACTCCCTAAAGAGTATGGCACATGTTCCAATTGGGTTATGTATTTCGATGGCTCCAAAATGTTGGCAGGGCTAGGAGCGGGCGTCGTTTTAACGTCCCCTACTGGAGACATCATTCAGTATGTACTCCGAATACTATACACAGACTCCAATAACGCATCCGAATACGAGGCCTTATTGCATGGTCTTCGGATGGCTGTCTCCATGGGCATACAACGCCTAGAAGTGCGCGGGGACTCAAACCTCGCAATATCTCAAATAAAAGGAGACTTCGACGCCAAAGATCCAAAGATGGCAGCTTATCGTAACGCAGTCATAAAAATGTCAGCCCGGTTGGAGGGGCTTGAGTTCCATCATGTGGCTCGAGAAAGTAATCAAGCGGCGGACGTTCTTGCTCGTATTAGCGCTAAGCGCGACCCCGTCCCACCTAATATTTTTTTGGAAAGGCTTTTTAAGCCATCCGTGGTGTGGCGGGGGGAGAACGGCAACACCTATCCGGATCCAAACATAACCCCAGATCCCGAAAACACCGACGTCATCGGAGGCTCAGGCACCGAAATAACACCGTCGGCGCATCTCATCATTGCAGTCATTGCCCCATGGACCGAACCCTTCCTGGCCTACCTTAGCAGGAAGGAGCTTCCTGAGGACCAGAACGAGGCCCGCTGCATTGTCCGACGTTCGAAGGCTTACAAGGTTCATGAAGGAGATCTCCATAAGAAAAGCGCTACCGGAGTTCTTCAACGATGTATCTCCGAGGAAGAGGGGCAACATATCTTGGCTGAAATTCATGCCGGACTCGGCGTTCACCATGCCACAGCTCGGGCCGTTGTGAGCAAGGCCTTCCGTACAGGTTTTTATTGGCCGACGGCCCGAGCAAATGCATAGGACCTCGTCCAATGTTGCTTCGGATGCCAACACTTTGCCAACCAAAGCTATATGCCCCCCACTGCCTTACAAACAATCCCCATTACTTGGCCTTTTGCAGTCTGGGGACTCGATACGGTTGGACCCCTTAAAGGAGGAAGCCATAAGAGAAAGTATCTGCTAGTCATGGTGGATAAATTCACTAAATGGATAGAGGCCAAACCAGTCAAAAAGGCCGAAGCGGGGCCAGTAATAGATTTCATATCCAGCGTGGTACACCGTTATGGTGTCCCACACAGCATAATCACCGACAATGGCTCTAATTTCACAGCAGATGAAGTGAAAACATGGTGTACTAATCTACGCATTAAGCTTGATTATGCCTCAGTTTATCATGCACAGACAATCGGTCAAGTCGAACGGGCTAATGGTCTTATTATGAGCGGCATCAAACCTAGACTAGTGCGGTCTTTGAAAGAATCAGACAAGCACTGGGTGGAGGAACTTGATTCCGTACTCTGGGGGCTACGGACCATGCCCAACCGCACTACTGGACATACACCTTTCTTTGTGGTGTATGGTGGAGAAGCAGTGTTACGATGCGATATTATTCATGACTCACCTAGAGTGCGCATGTATGAAGAGAGAGAAGTCGAGCTTGATTGGCAGGACAGCCCAGATGCCTTGTAGGAGGAGCACGACGTCGCAAAAGCCCGTTCCGCATTTTATCAACAGCAGGCTTGCGGGTATCAAAGCAGATAAGTGCGGGCCAAGACTTATAACGTTGGTGAACTCGTTCTACACCTGCCGGAGAAGAAAAAGGACAAACTCAAGCCCAGGTGGGAGGATCCCTTCATCATTGACGAAGTTCTCACCGGAGAAGCATACCGCCTGCATGGCGCGTCAGACAATCACCTGGAGCCGAACCCCTAGAATGCGGCCAGACTACGCTGATTTTATGCCTAGCGCCGAACTCTGTGTTCGTCTCCTCCCCTGTTATTAACGTTATTTCTTATGCCTTTTCGTTTTTTATCTTTTTTTAGTTTTTTATCCTTACGGCTTCAGTACGGCTAGACCGTCCTTACCTGATGTGTGCATCTCTACATATGTACGTTCATTATACCTAGGGGCTTCTCGTACAGAAGCTTGCTATTATTCTTCGAGCATCAAGCTCACCACATATCCGTTTTTCCGTATGTACCTTTTCTTCACCCCTATATGCATCGATATGACTTATGTTTTGGCCAAGCTCGGTTGTCTGGCTCGTGTGCTTATGCCCTACGCTCCCATTAGTTCGGCTAGGGCATAAAGGGAGCACCTCTGCGATTGTTACAACCAGGTCATCCGGATGTGTACCTCAGACTAGGTGAAGCCGAAAGCTAGCATTCTTAAGGGAATATTCGGTTGGCGAATTAAAGATGTTTCTACATTCACTCAATTATGAAACCCCATAAGTTACTTACTCTACGATTTTTTCAATCACACTTCGGACATGCACATTAAACACATGCACACCAAGGGAAAGGAACCCTTAACGGAACTTTTCTCTCTGGAAGATGTTTCTTACATAGTTTAATATAACATAACTAGCCGGATACACATTGTCTGTTCAAGCAACTATGACCCCTACGCCTGGTTCCCATGCATACCCCGGTATACTATACCATAAGGGTATTCGGAAACACTCTGCACCTTCGGGTCCGGAGGTCGAAGCGAAAAGGTCGACCATGATAATTGTTCTTATTATCCAGCTAGAAGGAAAGTACATAGTCATTTATGACTCAAAAACTTCCTCCTCTATACCGTCCAACAGGCGGTCTAATTTACAATCCTGTTGGGAGTATCTAGCAGCCACCTCGACTTGGCTATATACTAAACTAACAGGAATTTCTTCCCCATTTGACCCTAGCGGTCCGACTCGGGCCATGTGATTTGGATCCAGCTTGGTATATCGTGTTTTTATTATGGCCCAGGCTTCTCGCGCACCCTCTCGGCAGGCCGATATCTTCCACAGTCGGATACGCCGCCGCGCTCCCTTGAACAGCTCTACAAGCTTCTCCATACTCCTTGGAGGGAAGTTGGATGGCCATAAGGCCTTGGCTACACTTCGCATTACCTGCTGAGCATGCTCGTGCAACTGCGACAGCCCTTGCAGAAGATCACTTGATGATCCGGATACCTCCTCTTGGGGACGGCCCGTTAATATACCTGCAATCACAGCTATATTACCCACTTTTACTGCCAAACTATTATCAGATAAATGCGACCACATACTGAATATGCCGCCTTGCAGTTTTTTGTTCTCCTTCACGGAGTCAGCTAGCTGAGCATGCACATCTTTTAGTTCTTCGCCCAGTTTGGTGTTCGAATCCTGGAGCTTTTTTTTCTCCTGAACGACTTTTGTTAACACACGCTCGCCCGCTGCTAGCAGTATTTTGGCTCCGTTTTCTTCTCTTCTATCGGCGTCCAGCTGCTCTCGTAGTTGGTCTAACAATCCAATACAAAGATAAGCAACTAGATCAGCATTATTAGTGTACAATTATGATTTCTCAATGGAGGGAAACATTACCAGGGGATGCCTTCTTCAATTTCTCTAGTTCGGCATTGGCAGCAGACAGCTGCCTCCGACACTTTTCTAGTTCCTGAGTTAAAAGGGTGTTCTTTTCCATAAGCACCTGGTTGTACATTGATCCTTAAATCGGTTGTTTCAACTACTTTAAGTCTCGGGGCCTACTGGCATATGGTTATCATAGTCACACAAAAAAAACTTACCTGCACATCTTTTAAATGATGTTTTTTGGCACTATTAAGCCCATTTCGAGCAGCTCGGATATATGCATCGGCTGACCAGAAGGCATTAAATGACTCTTCTGAAAACCCAGGGTCTCGTAAAACGGCCCTGTGGCGCCGATGATTCATGGCGCTCTCCACTTCTGAGTTGGTGATGGATACATCATCTGAGTCCTCGGCTGGAGGACTGTCCGGCGTCACCCCCGCATCAGCCCCCGTCTTCACGGCAGGATTTGAATCCTGGCTGCGGGAAGTATGACCGGCCGGACCCCCGGATATAGTCCGGAACACCTTTTTCCTTATATAGGGTACACGGAATGGTCATAGTTGGATGTGACTGCAAAGGTGCATACTTGCAAATTCATACCACTTTGATGAAGGCTCGGCTGTATCTTCGTCTGCCTTCCTCTTAAAAGGCTTGCCTGGTATGGGGGACGCTCTCTTCGGAGATGCTCCCGGGGCAGCATGGCGCGCCGAACGCTTCCCCTTCTAAGCGCAGGATAGTGCGGTGGGTAAGGAGGAATGAGAAAACTCTTTTGGATAATGTCGGATTTCGGGTTCTGGCAGACCCTTGAGGTTCGAACACTGGGGTGCGCGCGGAGATTTCGCCATCTACCTACCTGCACCCCTCCGCCTCACTGAGATATAAGCTATGGGAAGAACAGCACAAGAGACACAGGGTTTATACTGGTTCGGGCCACCGTTGTGGTGTAACACCCTACTCCAGTGTGTGGTGTGGTGGATTGCCCCTTGGGCTGATGATGATGAGCAATACAAGGAAGAATAGCCTCGCGAGGGTCTGCTCTTGGCTGGGGGATGAACTGCTAGGAGGAGTTCAGTCACCCTTCCCTCTCTCTCTCTTCTCGATTGCGACCCTAGCTAGTTTTTGGGTTGGCCGATTCTGGATCCCCCCTACCCTGGGGGTGGCTAGTCCTATTTATAGGCAAAGGCCCTGGGCCTCTTCCCAAATATTGAGCGGGAAGGGCGCCAACAATTGGCCATTTGAAGGGGAACATCTGGTACACTTATCCTGACTAAAGTTAGTCCTCGCCTGCTAAAGACTCTGGTGGTGACGCTGGCTTGGGCTCCACAATGACTTCCTCCCTGCCGTTGGACTCGTCTTGGTCTCGTTGCACTGAAATGGGTGCCTTTGCTTGATGCTCTCGCATGCGCTTGCTCCCTTTGCACCAAAGAGGAAAGGAGGACACTGCACGAGCTAGCGCCCGCCTGGCGCCCTTGGTCGTCATGGCTTGCGTCACGGGCACCTCGTGAGGTACCCCGCCTTGATCTCTCCGCCTCCTCGCGAGCCAGCCTGATGAGGCCGTGCCTGAGGAAGCTCCGTGTCGTCCACCCCGTGAGGCTTGGCCCTTCGCAAGGGTCTTGGGTCTACGTTGATGAAGACGGGTCGTGCTGGGCCCCCTTTGAGCCACGCCGCAGGCCGCAGGCAGGCAAGTCTGGGGACCCCCGTTCCCAGAACGCCGACAGTAGCCCCCGGGCCCAAGGCGCGCCTGGACTTGGCTGTGCAGGGAGGCGAAAGGACAAGGGCGAAGGAGCGGGCTCGGGAGCTCCTGGCCTGGTGCCACTCACTGGAGGAGCAAGTGGAGCTGCACGAGGCAGCCCTCGCGTCGATGATGGTGGCCTCTGGCGACCCAGCAGAGCTCCAGAAGCGCGAGGAAGCGCTGATGCTGGAAGCCACCGAACGTACCCACCAGTACGAGTGCCTGGAGACGAGGGAGCGCTTGGTGACGCAAGCGGAGGATGATGTCGCTGCACAGGAAGCCTGCGTCCTGGAGGAGGTCGGACGTCGGGTGGCAATGGCACGCTTGAGCCTCGAGCAGGAGTTCGAGGAGAGGCTGGAGTTGATCCCGGCCGAGGCTGAAGGTAGGACTGCTGCCTTGAGGGCCAAGCTGGAGGATGCGACGCGGCGGGCCGATGCTTTTCGGGCCGCCCTTGAGGTAGCGCAAGGGGAGTCAACCACCTCCCAGGCCGAGGTCCTCCTTCTTCACCAGCGGGTGGAGGAGGCCCAGGTCGTCGCGCGCCAGTATGCGGACGAGATACATCAGCGGCGGATCCTGGAGCATGAGCACGGCCCCATGCTCACCACGCTCCGGGAGAGAGCCAACACAGCCTAGGGCAACCTCTGCGAGGAGGCTGTTGGTGAGCCGCACGCAGTCAACTACGTCGGCAACCTTCAGTTCTTCACCGACATGGTGACGCAGCTGGAGGCGCGGTCGGTCAGGGATAACAGGTTGGTGGAGTAGAGGAGCCGCGCCCTGCTCGGGCGCGCCTTTTCTCGCGTCTTCAGCCATCTCCGGAACATGGATCCCCACTTCGACTTCGACGCCGCCATCGCCCCAGTCCCCCAGGCCGTCCGAGACGACCTGGCGCACTGGGTGGAAGACAATGTGGATGCTCTTGTCAAGGCCTTCGCTTCAGACAACGATGGCGTGATCGTGGCTGCTGACGAGGGCGGTGTGGTGAACGGCCCTGACGCCACTGGCGGTGACGCAGACAGTGATGGCGAGTTCAGCGACGCCAGCAACGGTTCGGGTGGTGCTCCTGAGGACGCATTGGGGGATTTATCCGACTGATCATGCATCGTTCCTGTTGCCTTACCATTGCCCATGCGCCCGCGCCAAGTGGTTGGCTTAAGCGACACGCTGGTCGGCTAGTTTACCTTTGTCCCGTGCGGGCCCCGAGGTAGCCTGTGGGAGGTTGTGGTGTCACGAGTGCTCCTTGATCGAATCCGTAGGATCTGCAGTAAAAAACCCTCCTGAGAGGACGCGGCGGCGACAGTCTGGGCTGCGCACAAGCTAGGCCTGACCCAGCTCGCGAGGGGCTCATGAGGGGAGGCAGCTGAGGCGAAGTGGTAACCAAAACGCGAGAAATTGCTCAAACGAGACTAACCACCCCTTCCCCGAACACACGCAAATCTCAAATTCGAATCCAACTTAAATCCAGCGGGGGAAAGCGACAACCAAAGGGAAAGGCAACGAAAGCAGACAAAAGGCCGCGTCCGGCACCTCATCTAGTCTTGGACGTCTTCTCACCAGCGCGGAGCTAAGTGCTGCCACTGGGCGTGGGAGGGAGCCCCAGGGCCTGAGGCCGGCACCCCTGAGACTCCGGGGTGTGTACAGCCCCACTCATTATTACGTGAGAGTGTCACGGGGCGGCGAGCTTCACAGGCACTGGGCCTTCTTCACAGGAACCGGCCTTGCTTCATATGGCCAGACGAGGGCCCTGCCTTGCGCCACACTCTAGTGCCATCAACGACGACCAGAAACCAGGACGCCGCCGATGGGGTAGAGCGGTCGCCAGCGGTTCCCCCGACGACCACGGGTCCTCCGCCAGGGGCAGGCCCTGAGGCACCTCCCCAGCAGAGGGCCTACCTCCTGAGAACACCTTGCTCCGAACGCCGCGGTGGTGATGTCGGATCTTGGCCCCTCTCCTACAACCCCCTGCGCCCTCCTCCCGAGGGGTAGGAGACTGTGGGAGCGGGGCTGCTGCTCGCTGTGGCGACCTACACCTCCTGCGATCCATGATTAGCGTATGCTTGCTCATCAGGAATTAGCGGTACCCGATAATCGTTGCCTCCAGCGTGGCCAGTGGGACCGCCCCGGGGCTCCTGGAAGGGCTCAGCTTCTGGTGCCTCGTCCCCCCAGCTCGGGCTGAAGAGCAATCATTGTTCGCCCTGGTGAGGGTGTCCTTGGTCCATCATGAGGGGCACATATTCTTCCGGCGCCGCCATCCCGAAGGCCATGCTGTAGTGCTTCGCGTGCCACGCAGCTCTGCTTGACGCGCCCACCGTGGGGTGGTAGTGCGGCTGTCCACTGGGGCCGCGGGTCGCATCGAGTCCTTCTTCTTCGCGGACCGGGAGCGGGGGTAGCGCCGCCGCCGGTCCGGTGCCGACAGCTTCGCTGGTGTTGGAGTAGCCTTGGAGCCCGTGGGCGCGCGCGGAGCCCCCGCGTGGGCCGCCCTGGGCTTGAGACGGGAGCTGGGTGCAGAAGGGGTGAGCCCCCGAGGCGGCGAAGCCCAGGAGCTCTGCCACCCGCTCTAGCAGCACGTCGCGGCCGCCCTCCAGCAGCCTGCACTGCAGCAGCTCTCGGGCCACCGTGAGCGCGGCCCTTGAGTTCGCCTGCTCCCGGCGGGTGTGTGGAGTCATGGTCGCAGCGTGATTGGAGGCCCTTGCTGCCGACCGCGCTTGCCTCGGTGTGAGAGCTGTCGAAGCCTGTCCGCGCCGCCCGCGGCCTGCTACGCCCTGCGGACCGCGAGGTACCTGGGGCACGGGGTCGCCTGAGGCGAGCGGCTCTGCGCGGGCGGGCCACGCCGCCCATGGATCTGGGTTACCCGCCTGGTCGCCGGACATGGTGATGACGACGCGGCGGGGCACGAAGTGGTAGAAGGTGGATTCCGGCGCACCCCTACCTAGCGCGCCAAATGTCGGATTTCGGGTTCCGGCAGACCCTTGAGGTTCGAACACTGGGGTGCGCGTGGAGATTTCGCCTTCTACCTACCTGCACCCCTCCGCCTCGCTGAGATCTAAGCTATGGGAAGAACAGCACAAGAGACACAGGGTTTATACTGGTTCGGGCCACCATTGTGGTGTAACACCCTACTCCAGTGTGTGGTGTGGTGGATTGCCCCTTGGGCTAATGATGATGAGCAATACAAGGAAGAACAGCCTCGCGAGGGTCTGTTCTTAGCTGTGGGGATGAACTGCTAGGAGGAGTTCAGTCACCCTTCCCTCTCTCTCTTCTCGATTCTGACCCTAGCTAGTTCCTGGGTTGGCCGATTCTGGATCCCCCTTACCCTAGGGGTGGCTAGTCCTATTTATAGGCAAAGGCCCCGGGCCTCTTCGCAAATATTGAGCGGGAAGGCGCCAACAATTGGCCATTTTGAAGGGGAACATTTGGTACACTTATCCTGACTAAAGTTAGTCCTCGCCTGCCAAAGACTCTGGTGGTGACGCTGGCTTGGGCTCCACAATGACTTCCTACCTGCCGTTGGACTGGTCTTGGTCTCGTTGCACCGAAACAGGTTCCTTTGCTTGATGCTCTCGCCTGCGCTTGCTCCCTTTGCACCAAAGAGGAAAGGAGGACACTGCGCGGGCTGGCGCCCACCTGGCGCCCTTGGTCGTCATGGCTTGCGTCACGGGCACCTCGTGAGGTACCCCGCCTTGATCTCTCTACCTCCTCGCGAGCCAACCTGATGATGTCGTGCCTGCGGAAGCTCCAGTCGTCCGCCCCACGAGGCTTGGCCCCTCGCGAGGGTCTTGGGTCTGCGTCGATGAAGACGGGCCGTGCTGGGCCCCCTTTGAGCCACGCCGCAGGCCGCAGGGAGGCAAGTCTGGGGAGCCCCGTTCCCAGAACACTGACAGATAAGGTGTCTTCGGATTACTTACACGTGAGCCAGGAAGGAGGACGGGGTAATCGGCGATAATGGGTACATATGTACCATCATAGCTCTTCTGATAGAATATTCCATCCTCAAGCTCCACGAATATGTCCAGATCTTCCTCATATCCGGGGTCTAGATCCCAGTTGCGATTCACCGGCTGAGGGGTAGGGTCATGGATCCCCTCGACAGCCTTTCGCCATTCCTGTTATGAGCAAGATAAGATACTGGCTATCAAGAATGATTCAGGGACAAGAATAAAACAGTGGAGCTGAAACTTACCCAGCTGGGAGGATTATACATGGAAAACCCGTCTTGAATTTGGAGACGGGTGAACTCCTCCTTCTCCCCATTATATAGCTCGGCCAGTATTTTGGCTAGGGCGATAGGAGTCTTCAGGCCCCTTCAGCCATAGCGTGAGTCGTCGTCTTCTCTGTTATAATGCCACATGGGCAGCCCTGTGTATTGAAGTGGCTGGACCCCCCGCGTTATTGAAATCGCCATCACCTCGGCTATTGACAATATGGACTAGGCAAGCATCTTAATCTTGCCCAATAGCAGGCTGATCTCTGCACTATCCTCTTCCTCGAGACTCCAAGGAAGCCAGCTATGGTGTTTCTTTAGCTGAGCATTTGAAAACTCGGGGAGGCCCATGCGGACGGGGTCGGGTATAGCAACGTCGTCGATGTAGAACCATTCGGAAGGCCACTCTTTGTGAGCTTTCTTCGGCATGCTAGACAGGTATCCGGTCTCGGTAATGCGTCACATTTCGGCTCCTCCCACATCAAAAATTGACACACATTGATTGCGAGGGACGAGGCAGAACAGTCTTCTCCACAAATCGAAGTGGGCCTCACAACCCAGGAATAGTTGGCATAAAGCGACATAACCCGCGATATGCAGGACAGAGGCTGGGGTAAAATTATGCAGCTGGAGGCCGTAGTGCTCCAGAAGCCCTCAGAGGAATGGGTGAATTGGAAATCCCATGCCCCTCAGCAGGTAGGGGACGAAGCACACTCGTTCTCCAGCAGACAGATTGGGGAAATCCTCCGCCTGGGTTTTGCCATTGAAGGAGGCCAGTCCTGCTCGAACAGGGACCAGATGTGCTGGAGGGAGAAATCCCTGCGTTTGTAGCTTCACCAATTGGCTGTGGGCCACAGAGCACCACTCCCATTCGCCTCTTTCTAGGTTGGAACGGGAAGAGGATCTGGGAATGTTGGCCATGTTGGAATGGTTTCGCCTAGCAGTATCTGAGGATTTTCTCCGTGTGATGCCGAAAGGATCTGAAGTCCAATCCCTTTAAATAGACATTCTTTCTTGCAATGCTCGGGTGTTATTTGCAAAAAAATAACCTTACCGTCCACATTCACCCAACACATGGAGGATAAGGTCATAAACACACAGAAGCCGAGGGGTGCGGCATTGAATTGATAGCCGAACACATTACTTGGAAGACTTTGGACAAGGAACCCGCCTTGCAATGCCGAAGACAGTCTGCACGCCGAACACCTCGTCATTGGAGCCTGGTTTGGTGTAACACCCACAATGCGGCTATATCTCCCACGTGTTGGGGCACGACTTAGTGGCATAGCCACATGGTAGGCTTGTCGCAAGAGGGGTAATCTTCACACATCCCATGTACTAAATAAGAATGGGATAAAGAGTTGGCTTACAATCGCCACTTCACACAATTCATAAATAATCCATACATCATGCAACATACAATCAAAGGTCCGACTATAGAACCAAAATAAAAGAAGACAACCCCAAATTCTAGATCCCTGATCGTCCCAACTGGGCTCCACTACTGATCAACAGGAAACGAAACATAACAACGAACAAGATGTTCATCGAGCTCCCACTTGAGCTCAGTTGCGTAACCTGCACTGGTATCATCGGCACCTACAACTGTTTGGAAGTATCTGTGAGCCACGAGGACTCAGCAGTCTCACACCCGCGAGATCAAGACTATTTAAGCTTATGGGTAGGATAGGTAATGAGGTGGAGCTGCAGCAAGCAATAAGAAAATATGGTGGCTAACATACGCAAATAGGTGGGAGAAGAGAAACAACGCAACAGTCGTGAAGCTAGAAGTGATCAAGAAGTGATCCTGAAACTACTTACATTGAAGCATTACACAAGAACCATGTTCACTACCCGGACTCCGTCGAAAACAGACCATCACGGTTACACACGTGGTGGATGCATTTTAATTAAGTCGAGTGTCAAGTTCTCTACAACCGGACATTAACAAATCCCTATCTGCCACATAACCGCGGGCACGGATTTCAAAAGTTCAAACCCTGCAGGGGTGTCCCAACTAAGCCCATCACAAGCTCTCACAGTCAACGAAGGATATTCCCTCTCCCAAGAAGACCCGATCAGTCTCAGAATCCCGGTTACAAGACTTTTCGACAATGGTAAAACAAGACCAGCAAGACCGCCCGGATGTGCCGACAAATCCCAATAGGAGCTGCACATATCTCGTTCTCAGGGCACACCGGATCAACACTACGTAGACCTGAAACCAGCCCTCAAGTTTCCCCGAGGCGGCGCTGCAAGTTGCTCTAGGTTGGACCAACATTCAGAGGAGCACTGTCCCCGGGGGGGGGGGGGGGGGGGGGGGGGGTTTAAAATAAAGATGACCCTTGGGCTCGCGAAAGCCCAAGGGAAAGTTATAGGTTGTTAGGCAAATGTAAAACCAAGGTTGGGCCTTGATGGAGGCGTTTTATTCAAAGCAAACTATCAAGGGGTTCCCATAACAACCAATCGCGTAAGGAACGCAAAATCAAGGAACATAACACCGGTATGACGGAAACTAGGGCGGCAAGAGTGGAACGAAACACCAGGCACAAGGACGAGCCGTCCACCCTTTACCAAGTATATAGATGCATTAAAGTAAATAAGATATATTGTGATATCCCAACATATCCATGTTCCAACATGGAACAAACTTTAGCTTCACCTGCAACTAACAATGCTATAAGAGGGGCTGAGCGAAAGCGGTAACTTAGCCAAACAACGGTTTGCTAGGAAGGAGGATTAGAGGCTTGTCATGGCAATATGGTAGGCATGATATAACAAGTGGTAGGTAGCGCGACATAGCGATTGAGCGAACAACTATTAAGCAAAGATAGAAGTGATTTCGAGGTTATGGTCATCTTGCCTGAAATCCCGCAAGGAAGAAGAACGAGTCCATGAAGAAGACAAATGGACGTAGTCGAAGGGATCCTCACAACTCCGGAATGAAACCGAAGCTAACGAGTGAAGCAACCCGGAAAGAAGCAAGCAACATAGTAAACAACCATCACATAATCATGGCATGATGCACAACCAAGTATGATGCATGTCCCGTTTAATGAGGCATGGCATGGCAAAGTGCACAAACAATACTACAAATGAAGTGGAGCTCAATATGCAACGAGTTGAATATTGACGAAACACCACATGACTTATTTAGTTCTCTCCCGTTTATGTACTCAGCAATATTAAATGTTTGTTTAAACATGGCAAGGGGTGACGCATATGAAAACTACCTATCTAGGCAAGTTTAAATGAGGCCGGAACAACAAACAACAAGTCCGGAAAATCTTCATGTGCATATTTTAGGTTTGGCATTGTTCTTCTCTAAACCATATTTTAGTGTTGGTAAACGTGCAAGATGAGTGCACCAAGTTAAACTAGGCATTTTTCTACCCCATTTACATATAAAGATTATTTAAAACCAAGCTACGGTTATTTGGTTATGAAATAATTCATTTTACCATGGCATTTGGAGCAAATTAAAGCAAACAACAATTTAAATATTTTAAACATGCACGAAAGTTGGATAATATGAATCTACACAAAATTCTAAGTATTTTTCATATATAAATCATTTTAAACCGATGCACGGTTGTGGAGTTATTAAATGCATGATCATGAAGGGGGTTTTCTACAAAATAGTAAATCCTGGGATAATGCTAAAACCGCAGCAGGGGAAAAATAACACATGTGGGCTGAATCTGGATCTGGCAAGGGTGCTCACATTGGGCCAAGCCCAGCTGATCCTGGAGGCATGGCGTGGTGAGAACGCGCTGGGCCTGATGCGTGCTCATGGCCCAAGAATCAAGAAGGCCGGCTCTCTTGCTGGATCGGGTCGGCGCTGACCCAGGCGTGGTCAACGGGCGAAGAGGGAGCTGGCGCTATGGTCGCTGACGAGAGGATGCAGGGGGTAGCGGCTGGTGATGTGAGGTGCAGGGCACGATGCAGAGGAGGCAGCAGGGCGCGGGGAGATCAGCCGGATCCAAACAAGGAGGTAGGTTGGCGACAAGGCAAACGGCAGCGGCTTGGATCCTCGAGTGCCAGTGAATCTCCACGGCTGCACGTTCCTGACGAGGCAGAGTAGAGGGAGGTGAGAGGGAAAACGAGAAGGGAAATGAAGGGAGGAGGAGAGCACGGCGGCCATTGTTTCCTCACGGCGGCACAGCATCGGGGAGCGGCTGCAGCAGTATGGATCCGGCGGTGGGGAGGTCCGGGCAGAGAGCAGAGGAAGGAGGTCCGGTGCGGAGGCAGCCGAATCTGTATGCAGCGTCTCGATGTCATGGAAGGTCCGGCCCTGCTCCATGGCGCTGTGGCTCCTGCGCGGAGAACAAGAGAGAGAGGGAACCGGGTGAGAGAGAGAGCGGCGAGGGAGAGAAGAGAAGGAGAAGGCCGGAAGGGAGGCAGGGGCGCGCAGGGCAGCGGACTGGCTCGAGTAGGAGAGGATTTTTGGATCGGGGGCGCGGGCATCTGGTTGGCCTGGTGCTGAAAATGAGGTGGGTTGGATGGATCCCGAGGGAGAAGAGACAAGAGTGGTGTCGGCGCTAGGAATTAGGGAGTATGGGACAGCTCTCCTCAATTTTAGGGTTGGTCAAAATATATCTCAGGGAGATTAGATTAGGGGCTATTTGGACCCTCGAATTTAAATCGGGCGGTCGAGAATAAATAAGTTACGAAGTTCAAATGAGAAAATGAAGATGTTTTGGCGATGTTTGGGGATGATCTGGATCAAACGGTCGCGACTGCTTGGGTCGGGTTCGGGGTAGCTTCGGACGCACACTCGAGGGGGCCGATGCACTGTGCAAGGAGGGGTTAGGTGGAACTTGTGGGCTGTGCAGAAGAATTCGGACTGAGAGGAGAGAAGAGAGAGAGAGAGAGAGAGAGAGAGGCCCGACAGCAGTTTCCGGAGACCAAAAACGTCCGACGATAGACCGACTATAATACCGCTATAGTTATCTGTTGTGGCATTAAACGAACTCCGAATGCGACGAAACTTGGCAGGCGACCTACTCACAACATAACAACACCGCATGACCACTTTCAACCCATTCCGAGAACATTTTCTGGCCACTTGTAAAATAATATTTCGGACGTGCCGCGGGCCCATGCAAGTGTGTCCGGGCTCAGAACAGACAACGGATGGAACTGGGGAAACCCGGACGGATGCAAGTTTTGAAAAACATGATGATGCAATGCACATGATAACATGACAAGATGCAACACACAAGCGAATGACATGGCAACGACGACGAATAAGTGGAAGACACCTGGCACATCGGACTCGGGGCGTTACATTCGGGGGCTACTGAGGGAGTCCGGGACTAAGGGGTCCTCGGGCGTCCGGCCTGTTAGCCATGGGCCGAACTGATGGGCAGTGAAGATACGAAGACCGAACACTGCACCCGTGTCCGGATGGGACTCTCCTTGGCATGGAAGGCAAGCTTGGCGTCGAATATGTAGATTCCTTTCTTTGTAACTGATCTTATGTAACCCTAGATCCTCCCGGTGTCTATATAAATCGGAGGACTTAGTCCGGATAGGAGACTCATTATCATATCCATACAAGCTAGACCTCTAGGGTTTAGCCATTACAATCTCGAGGTAGATCAACTCTTGTAATACTTATATTAATCAATATCAATCAAGCAGGACGTACGGTATTACCTCCATAGCGACGGACCAAACCTGGGTAAACATCGTGTCCCTTGTCTCCTGTTACCATCGACCTTAGACGCACACTTCGGGACCCCCTACCCGAGATCCGCCAGTTTTGACAACGACAAAGGGGCCCTATGGTCCCATAGGTGGTTGTGGTTTCTCATGACATCTTTGGCGCGCCTGGTAGGGGCAGCTCGCTTACGCGAACCTGAAAAGCATGTGAAGAGCGTCATCTTCATCACCGTCCTCACCTTCGACGGCGCCATCGACCATGGCGCCCAAGAAGAAATCTGGTGCTTCGGTTCACCCATCCACCTTGAAGGCCCTGCCACCCGCAGCCCCTAATGCTGCGGGCGATGCACAGGCATGTGAGGACATGGACGCTGTTGGGGTCATGGTCGGAGCAGGCGGCACCGTGACCACTTTCCCACGGCTGGCATAGGAATAGGAGACATTGGAGGAGAACAACATCAGCCATGCCCCGCCGGGCATACTCCACAAGGTACGAGTGAGGGGGTTACTCCGCCTGCGCCCCCTCCTCCTGTGGACGGGCACAGCCTTAGCAACGAAGCTTGGTTCGGGGAAAGTCGCCGCCCTTCGCCCGTCACCACCACGGGAGCGGGCGCAGCGTATGCGCCTCCCTCGGGATGGTTCGACCATGTCGCTGTGCCCGACGGAGCCGCTGGCCCTCGAGCGCCTTCACCGCACCACCCTGCCATCCAGGTGGCCACCCTGCAACAGCAAGGGCGCGGTGCTGCCATCGCTTGCACCATCAGGAGCCGAGCGACGGTGCGATCTACTTCATCATCACCCATGCCTGATTGTTCCATGCTGTTATATTATCAATCTTTGATGTTTCATAATCATTTTATATCATTTTGTGGTACTAACCTATTGACATAGTGCCAAGTGCCAGTTCCTGTTTTTTCCGTGTTTTTTTACATAGCAAAAAATCAATATCAGATGGAGTCCAAATTCGACGGAACTTTACGGATATTTTTTATGCACCAGAAGGAACATGTTGGGCCCTAGTTGTACCTTGGGGAGTCTCGAGGAGGGGACAACCCACCAGGGCGCGCTAGGCGGCCCAGGCATGCCCTGGTGGGTTGTGCCCACCTCGGGTGCCCCCCGGACCACCTCTCTACTCTGTAAATACCCCAAAAATACCAGAACCCTAGAGGCATCGACGAAATATTCATCAAGCCGCCGCAGAGTCCAGAACCACCAGATCCAATCTAGACACCATCTCGGATGGGGTTCACCACCTTGATTGGTGCCTCAGCGATGATGCGTGAGCAGTTCTTGGTAGACCTTCAGGTCCGTAGTTAGTAGCTAGATGACTTCATCTCTCTCTCTCTTGATTCTCAGTACAATGGTCTCTTGGAGATCCATATGATGTAAACCTTTTTGCGTGTGTTTATTGGGATCTGATGAACTTCGAGTTTATGGTCAGTCATATCTTTTTATATACATGAAATTTATATTAGTTTCTCTGATCTCTTATATGCATGATGTCTTATAGCATCGTATTTCCTCTCTGATATTTGTGTTTTGTTTGGCCAATGTCAGGATCTCGATTCTATGTCACACCGATCTAGCCAGTAACACCTCATATCACTTTGCGGCCTCACGCACGGTATTCCCACGGGTGTCGCCTTACCATGGCCCGGGACCGTTTGCGCCTTTTGGCTCACGTATATGATAGTGTCGCTAGCATCCATATAATAGAGAACCCGGGTTGACATGGCTAGTCGTGAACCCAAAGCGGCACAAATTTACGGGGACAAGCATACATGAATCAACATCGAGCATGTCAGTCAGCAGCGTGTGAATCCGAGCTGTAGCACTGGGCTAACAGGACTCCGGGAACCCAGGCTGTAGCTGGCTAGGCAGGACTCCGGATGTCACCGCGTGACATTTCCCCGAAGGGACAGACAGAGGAACGAAGTGAAACACATGCCGACCAGTCAAGTGTTCCGGAGCAGTAGTGCTGGGCTAGCAGGACTCCGGTGAACCGGGCTGTAGCGGACTACTATGGCCCATGGAAGCACTAGACTACATTTCCCCATTATAGAGGCTGCCATGGATAAACAACTAGATTGTCGGATCCCACACATACCAAGCATTTCAATCATACACAAAATATGCTCGATATGTGTAAATACAACATGGCATCACAACAAAACTCTACAACTCAAACTACTTTATTTAAAGGCTCCGGAGAGCCATACATAACATGTTCATACAGGTAGGGGTCACATGACCGGACACTCAAGTCATACAAACATACAAGCACATGCGGAAGCAAACTTGTCTGAGTATAGACAACTAGAAAGAAAGAAGGCTTGACGAAGCCTGTCTATCTACATAGGGCCCTTCACAAGCTCAGATCACCACCTGGGTGGCAAATCACTCATCAACATCGAGATCTACAGAAAACCCGTCGGAGGGGGCGGTGTTGTCGTCTGAAAACAATTATTAAAGAAACATGAGTACAAATGTACTCAGTAAGTCTTACAACAGATCCTACTATACATGGACATTCTCAAGAAGGTAGTGGAGTTATTGCAGCAAACCAGCTTTTTCTCTTGGCTAAGCTATCCTACGAGACACCACTTGTAAAATAGTTTTCGCACATGATTCCACTAATCACCATCACAATACTCCACCATGGATCCTCCCTCGTCATCCTACGAGAGGGCCATCCGCGGTACTCACACTTATCATGAGTCTATTAGTAGTAACCATTAACTTGTCTATGAACTTCATAAGCGACCAAGTAGACCTTTACCGTGGACGCGGCTATTCAAATAGTTTTATACCCTGCAGGGGTGTACTTCTTCACACATGCTTTCACCACTTATTGCCGCTACATGACATGTACTCGTCCACCTTCAAGTGCAATCCCAGCAAGGGTGTCGCCCACGACCTGACTAAACACACGAGTCCCTAGTCCAGGTTTATCGCCTATTCGGGTTCCATCCACAAGGAAATCCGGCCGAGGTGTCCTCAATGGCCCCAAACGATGTGTGCAGGGTTCCCGAGACACCAAACCGGCGACTCGATACACCATCCCACGAGCCTACCGCATCACAGCCCACCGCTAAGGTCAGCGCTGCGCACGACCTCCAGCATACTACAAACACCAGAAACTATTTTCAACTCCTAGACAGAGGACAAGAGTGGTTAACAAGTCGAGAGGGTCCATTGGTTTCGGGCCCAACGCGTGGTAGTAGCTGATCTTAAATCAAACATACAGATCTTAGTTCTTAAGGACGGCCTCAATGAAACAACCTACCATGTACTCCTACATGGCCTCTCATCGATACCTTTACCAAATCATGTTCAACACTTCACTCTCATTACCGACACAACCATTCACTCTAGTTCATCACCCCGATGAGCCAGACCTGACACGACTCTAAGCATAGCAAGCATAGCATGGTAGGAATCACAAATATGGCTCAATCAGGTCCTACACATGCTAGTGGGTTTCATCTAGTTACTGTGGCAATGACAGGTAATGCAGAGGAAGTGGGTTCAACTACCGCAACACACAACAACTTGAAATGTGTTGTCTTAATGCAGTAAACGAGAGCAGAAGCGAGAAGATGGGTTTGTATCAAAATGATCAATGGGATTGCTTGCCTGATAGAGTGGTAGTGGGATACTGCCCTTCTGTTGGATACTCGTGAATATCCTCGGAGGCAGAACCTACCACGAAGAACACATCGAAACACAATCACCACATGGCAATATGCAACAATATGATGCATGCAATGACATGGCAAAATGAGTGTGTTTTGTCAAATGCAACTTAGGACATATTGGTTTGAGTTCATTTGAATAAAGGATTCAAATGCTAACCCAAAATAAGAGGTGATATTAGTGAATTAGCTTGTTTCATCTAAACAGCAAGGTTAAAGTGTTCTTACATGCATGAAACCAGTACAGATGGAAGGATTGAATTTTTCTGATCAAATTTCATATATAAATCTTTGCATTTGGAGTTACAGATTAATTTCTATGATTTTTGAAGTTTATAGTATTTTCTGGAATTTCCTATATAAAAGTAAATCCAGAAAATACTTATCGCGTCATCAATGCGTCATGGTGACGTCAGCGGTCAATGGAGCCGGTCCAGGTCAAACTGACTAGTGGGTCCCGTCTGTCAGTAGTTAGTTAAACTAACTAAGTTTAGTTAGCACTAAACCTGGGTTAATTAGCAAGGCGGGACCCACTTGTCATAGACCCAGGGGGGTCAAACTGGGCCCACCCAAGGTCAAACTGGGTCAGACGCGGTGGGGCGATGCGGTTTTCGGGCTCCGGCGACAACCAAAACGACGACAGAGCACGTCTATGTGATGCGGGGTGTGAGCCGCGTCGAGTGGTGCTGGCGGTTGGGCTCGGGATCGCCGGAAACGACGCTAGTGACGAATTGTGCGGCTGCCGGAGTTCGGGCGAGGTCGAACCCGTCGCTAGGGGGCACTGCCAGGGGCGTGCGGTGGTGCTACGGGTTCCTGGCGATGCGGTGAGTGTAGTGGACAAGGTGGTGTGGTCGTTGGGTGGCTGGAGCGTCGTCGGTGACGAGCTCGGCGGTGGCGCGTGCTACGAAGCTTCGTGCGGTCGCTATGGTGCTCGAGAGAGAGAGAACAGGAAGGATGGGGAGGTGGCTAGGCTCACGGCGATCACGACGGAGCAGACGGCGAGGTCGGGGACGAGCTGGTGTGGCGGGGACGGCGAAGGGGATCTCCGGTGGTGGCGGAGTCGGGCGAGGTCGTTGAAGTGGCTTCGGGGCAAGCGAGCACTCGGGGCTTGTCCTTCTCAACGGAGAGGAGGGCGGCAGAGCATCTAGACACGGTGGCGTGGCGCCGGACGACGGTGGGCGCGTCTACGTCGGCGGTGCGGCTGTGGCAACATCGTCCATGGTGGGAGAGGCTGAGGGAGAGAGGCAGGGGAGAATGGATGTGTCCAGGGGTTCGGGGAGGCGACGTGGAGGTCGTCCAGCGCGTCCAGAGGCAAAGCGGCAAGCAGGTGGCGCCGTGGCGAGCTCGCGCACGCCGGCGTCACCTCCCTGCCTGCCTGGCAGGGAAGAAGCAGCTGGGTGGCATGGGCCAGCACAGTGCTGGGCCGCCAGGTGGGCTGGGTGGTGGGTTTCGGCCAGGTAAGTTGTTTTTCCTTTATTTTTTTGTTTTCTTTCATTTCTGCAAGTTTGTGGCATTTCTAAAAAATATCTAGGCATTTCCAAAATTCACCAAACTACACATGCTCACTTTATGGAACATATCCAACATGGAACATTTCAGTTTGGGATTATTTGGACATTTAAAATATTTACTAGCATTTTAATGCCCAAATGCAAGTTACATATGATTTAATTCAATTATCTTGTGATGACCTAGAAAATTGTGAACCCATTTTGTCAAAGGTTGTAACCCAAGACAAAAAGGGTGGACTTTTTAGAAGGGCATTTTAGGTTCATTGAAAATGATTTTAGTAAACCCTAGTTGTTTTCAGGGGGGTGTTGGGGGTTCTATTATCTCAATTTCAAATTTCTGGAAAAGTAAACATGGTGCAACACTCTAATGCATGAACTAGCTAGGATGTGACAATTCAACCCCACTCAAAAGAATCTCGTCCCGAGATTTAGGATCCGTCGGGAAGAAGGTGGGGTACTCAAGTCGAAGATGATCCTCCCTTTCCCAAGTAGCTTCTTTCTCGGAATGGTCCAACCATTGAACCTTGAGAAACTTGATATTCTGGCGTCGGGTGGTACGCTCGGCTTGAGCAAGGATGCGAACGGGAAAATCTCGATATGTGAGATTATCTTGGAGATCAAGCGTTTCGTGGTCCACTCCACGGATAGGATCCGCGAAGCAACGCCTGAGTTGGGAAATGTGGAAGACATTGTGAACTCTAGAAAGATGCGGAGGTAGTTCCAATTGGTAGGCAACTTCTCCTTGTTTGGCAAGAATGCGAAAGGGTCCAATGTAACGAGGAGCCAATTTGCCTTTGATACCGAAACGATGGGTTCCCTTCAAAGGAGTAACCTGGAGGTAAGCTTTCTTGCCAACTTCATAAGTCATGAGCTTATGGTTGCGGTCATATTGGCTCTTTTGACGAGATTGGGCTGTTTTCAATTTCTCACGAATAATGCCAACCTGCGCTTCTGCTTCCTGAATCATATCCGGGGCAAAGAGTTGTCTTTCCCCTGTTTCTGACCAGTTAAGAGGCGTTCGACATTCTCGTCCATAGAGAACTTCGAAAGGAGCTTTGCCCAAGCTAGCTTGATAACTATTGTTATAAGAGCACTCGGCGAATGGAATGCATTTCTCCCAATCCATACCGAAAGAGATGACAGAAGCTCGGAGCATATCCTCCAGAATTTGATTGACTCCTTCTACTTGACCACTTGATTGGGGGTGGAAGGCAGTGCTAAAGGAGAGACGAGTTCCCATAGCATTTTGGAAACTCTCCCAATATCGAGAGGTGAAGAGACTTCCACAGTCTGAGTTAGCCTCCAATGGAACACCATGAAGAGACACTATTCGGGAGATGTACAAGTCAGCTAGCTGGCTAGCGGTTATACTCTCACGAACAGTTAGGAAATGGCCTACTTTGGAAAGACGATCGACAACAACGAAGATAGCATTATTCCCTCTCTTGGTCCTAGGAAACCCGGTGATGAAATCCATACCGATCTTATCCCATTTCCATTCAGGAATAGCCAAAGGTTGAAGGGTGCCAGCAGGCCATTGATGCTCTTCTTTAACACGACGACAGACGTCGCAATTAGCAATGTATTGAGCAATTTCTCTCTTCATCCTAGTCCACCAAAACCTCTGGCGTAGGTCTTGATACATTTTAGTGCTACCGGGATGAATGGTGAGAGGGGATTCATGAGCTTCCTTAAGGATCAACCACCTCAAGTTGCGTACCTTGGGAACCACTAGACGGTCTCCAAAGAACACAACACCTTGATCATCAACGGAGAAACAATACGTGACTCCTTTCTTGATGTTTCTCTTAATACGGGAGATTCTCGGATCTAACTTCTGTGCTTTGATGATCCGATCCGTAAGGGTAGGTTTCGCCACCAGGGTGGATAGGAATCCTCGAGGAACAATGTGAAGGTTAATATTACGAAATTCCTCGTGGAGAAGTGGTTGACCTTGCTGTAACATCAGGTTGTTACAATAGGATTTACGACTTAGTGCATCAGCCATAACATTGGCTTTTCCCGGGGTGTGAGTTATTCCTAAGTCATAATGTGTGATCAACTCGACCCAACGTCTTTGCCTGAGATTTAAATCCGGTTGGGTGAAGATATATTTCAGACTTTGGTGATCGGTGTAAATCTCGCAACGATTACCGAGAAGGTAATGTTGCCAGGTTTTGAGTGCATGGACTATAGTTGCAAGCTCTAGATCATGTGTGGGATAGTTATCCTCATGTGGACGCAACTGTCGGGAAGCGTAGGCAATCACATGATGATCTTGCATGAGTATGCAACCTAGTCCTTGTCGCGAGGCGTCGCAATAGATAACAAAGTCCTTTGAAAAATCTGGTGGCACGAGTACGGGAGCAGATGTCAGGTGTCTTTTCAGTTCCTGAAAGCTGAACTCGCACTGTGGGGTCCACTCGAACTTTTTATCTTTCTTGAGGAGTTTAGTTAGAGGTTTAGCAACCTTGGAGAAATTCTTGACGAAGCGGCAACAGTAGCTCTCTAAGCCAAGGAAACTCCGAACTTGCTTGACCGTTTCAGGTGGAGTCCAATCAAGGACGGCTTGAACTCGCTCGGGATTGACAGAAATACCCTTACCAGAAATTACGTGGCCTAGATAGGTCACTTCTGGCAACCGGAACTTACATATGGAGAATTTGGCATAAAGGCGATGCTCTCAAAGTTTCATCAATACTAGCCTAAGATGCTTGGCATGTTCTTCCTCATTATTGGAGTAGATGAGTATATCATCGAGGTATACCACGACGAATTTATCCAAATACTCCATGAAGATCAAGTTCATTAACCGAGAGAAGGTGGCTGGAGCATTGGTTAAACCAAAGGACATGATGGTGTACTCGTATTGGCCATAACAAGTGACAAAGGCCGTTTTAGGAATGTCCCTGTTCTTAATTTTGATTTGATAGTAGCCCAACCTCAAATCTATTTGGGAAAAGACTGAGGATCCTGCGAGCTGATCATACAGATCGTTGATCCTGGGAGCGGATACTTGTTCTTGATAGTGACTAAGTTGACAGGTCGGTAATCTACAACCATCCGATCCGTTCCATCCTTCTTCTTGACGAAGAGGACGGGGCAAGCCCATGGAGAAGAACTAGGATGGATGAAACCCTTTTTCAAGGTCTCATCGAGTTGTTTCTTAAGCTCAGCTAGTTCTAAGGGCGCCATCTTATAGGGTCATCTAGAAATTGGGACGTTTCCGGGAACAAGGTCTATCATGAACTCGACATCCCTGTCAGGTGGAACACCTGGCAGTTCTTCTGGAAAGACATTCGAGAAGTCACGGACTACCGGAATATCTTCAAGGTCAGGAAGAGGGTTGGCATTTAGGGAGTAGAGCTGATGCTCAGACACTCGGGTTAAAACATTGACTGTCTTGCCTGATGGATAAGTAAGTTGAATAGTTCTAGTAGAGCAATGAATCTTAGCATAGTGGGATGACATCCAATCCATACCCAAGATGATGTTTATGTCCGAGGACTTGAGAGCTATTAGTGATGCAAGGAAGACCAATTTGTCGACAAGAATTTCATTTACATGGCTTATCCTAGAGGTTTGCCACTTTGAACCAGGGGTTTGAATTACCATGGAGATGGGCATGTCACAAAATGTGGTGTTGTGCAATCGAGCATAGCTCTCAAAGATAAATGAATGAGATGCTCCAGTATCGAAAAGAACAGTTGCCGGATGGCAATTAACAAGGAGCGTACCAAGGACGACATTGGGATCATCATGAGTCTCCTTAGCTGAGACATAGTTGACATGGCCACATGCAGCGGTGGCGGGCTTGGGGTAGTAAGTCTTTCCCGCTGGCTTGCCATGACCAACGGACTTTTCGGGCTGATTGGGGTTGTTCTGGGGGCACTCGCGCAGGTAGTGACCCGTCTCTCCACACATGAAGCATGTCACAACATTGGGGCATGGAGCAGCATTAGCAGCAGGGCCACCATAGGCCTTGGGCGGTGCATACTACTGGTTGGGGCGAGGCACCTCAAAGGATGCCCTCGGAGTGAACTTGGGTGGCAGAGCTGTGTTTGGAATGCAGACCCAGCGTTTCTGAGATCCAGAGCCGGATGAAGAACCAAGGTCACGGGAGTGCTTGCATGAAGCGTCATAGTCAGTCTGACCTGTCTCAGCACTGATGGCCTTATTGACCAGCTTCTAGAAGGAGGTGCACACGTGCAAACGAAGATCACGGCGAAGCTCGGGGCTAAGTCCCTTGAGGAACCTTGCCTGCTTCTTGGCATCGGTGGATACCTCTTCAGGAGCATAACGTGCCAGATTTCCAAACTCCCAGTTGTATGCATCAACGGTCAGTCTGCCTTGGGTGAAATTGCAGAATTCTTCCCGCTTACGATCCATGAGACCCTCCGGAATGTGATGCTCACGGAAAGCCTCACTGTATTCAGCCCAAGTAGTGATTTTGCCAGCTGGGCGCATAGCCTCAAAGTTTTCCCACCAAAGGCTAGTAGGGCCTTCGAGGTGATAGGCAGCGTAGGTAACCTAATCATCTTCGGCTACATTGGTAGAACGTAGCGTATGCATGATGCTGCGAAGCCAATCATCCGCATTGAGGGGCTCGATGGAATGATTAAACTTTGGTGGGTACAACTTGACAAAGTCATTGATTGACACCAAGTCGTTCCTCTGATGACGTGCAATATTCTACTCAATTCGTTCTAGCAAGCGGTTGGTCTCACACTTTTTTCTTTCTGCCTCCATCATAACTTCTGCCAGAGAAGGCAGGTGAGGCAGATTCCCATCCCTAGCTGCACTGGCTTCACCCTGCTCCGGGGCAGCAGGGTTGTTGCGGGTATTAACCATCCTAGGAAAGACAAGACAACGGTTTAGACAAGGATGGAAAAATGCTGGCAAGGAAGTGCAGAATGTAATGGATGACATGAAATGCTGAGATGTTCATTTGCACGACATGGTAATATAGAATCTGCCATATATATACCACCGGTCATACACACCATACATAGTTTAGTACAAGCCCAGGCTAGAGTACAACTACGGTGACAGACGATACATCTCATCGGAGGCATTCCAAGCTCCTATACATTATTTTTCTACACCTTCGGAACGTGATACACACCAAGTTGTATCCCACGAGTCACGCAGGACTGTGGAGAATACAATTATTACAATACTAGTGAAGCTACTACCAACTCAGACGTCTCCGTAGTAATCTTCATAGGGATCACCACCATGTCCTGGAAGCTGAACATGATCATCTAGAAACAGTCGGTCTTGTGGAGCTTGCGGTCCATAGGGACTCGGATGTGGCCTTGGCCCAACAAACGGTGGCAGACGGGGTCCACGAGGAGGGGTGATGCCTCCTACATGACGCCAGTCCATACAATCTGGCAGACCAAACCGCACGGGGTACAAGTCCCTCATGTCCATATACCCAGCTTGCACGACTGGTGCAAACCGTGTCAGCGTGGCCTAGTGATCAGAATGAGAGTTGAAGAGCTCCATTCACAAGGCATGATTCTCACGGTCCTTGTCCTCAAGCATCTCTGTGGTGGTGCGGAGTAGTGAATCCTCATGTGTAGAGTCACAGTACATAGCCTGATAGTACCCTTGTGCCCTAGGGAGTGATGCTGGCATATTGCGGAAATCAGTGTTCCAAAGCAAGGCAGTTCTGGCTCGTATGATAGTCATCATCGAGTAAGCTGTGTCCTGCACGGACATCTCGATGGTAACCCCAAGTCCATAAGAGCAATGGAGGGGTTCAGTAGCTCCATGATAAGAAGGGTATATCCTGACTGTACAAAGGTATTGGCTCTGATTGAAGTCTCGAAACTGCTCCTCGACGGTATAATCAGGATACCATCGATAGCCTATCTCGACCATCATTCGGACTAGCATGGCCATGTGACCAGGTACATCGAGGCATCGAGTCAGACGAACCACTTCATTCTGGGAACGGTTGGCCATCTGAAAGCACGAAATAATGCAAAGGCATTAGAATTTTCTAGGAGAAATCGGACAGCATAACGGCTGTAAATGCTCAGAAAAAGATTTGAGGCATTCACAACAGTTGGCAAAACCACTCAAAAACATCATATCAATGTTCTGGTTCAACTGACAACATACTAAAAGTAGTAGAAACTGAACTGAGGGTTGTAAGCAACAATCCTATAAGTTACTATAGATTAGCAACACGTGAACCTGATAGAGAGAAGAGAGCCTAGTCCTTAACCCATGTAGAATGAGAAGAGAATGACTCAGATAAGAGGGCATAAGGTAAAGGAGTAAAAAGAGCCTTACGTTCCCTCCCACAATCAATTCCCCTACATAAAACTAAAGCATTTCTAGACTCGACATCGACCAATTTGTCTCAACGAACCCACAAGCAGTCCTGCTCTGATGCCAACGCTGTCAGGACCCCGATTCTATGTGACACCGATCTAGCCTGTAACACCTCATACCACTTTGTGGCCTCACGCACGGTATTCCCACGGGTGTCGCCTTACCATGGCCCCGGACCGTTTGTGCCTTTTCGCTCACGTATATGATAGTGTCGCTAGCATCCATATGACTGAGAACCCGGGCCGACATGGCTAGTCGTGAACCGAAAGCGGCACAATCTTACGGGGACAGGCATACATGAATCAACATCGAGCATGACGGACAACAGCGTGTGAATCCGGGCTATAGCACTGGGCTAACAGGACTCCGGGAACCGGGCCTGTAGGAGGCAAGGCAGGACTCCGGATGTCACCTTGTGACATTTCCCCGAAGGGACAGACACAGGAACAAAGTGAAACAAATGCCGGCCAGTCAAGTGTTCCGGAGCAGTAGTGCTGGGCTAGCAGGACTCCGGTGAACCGGGCTGTAGCGGACTACTATGGCCCATGGAAGCACTAGACTACATTTCCCCATAAGAGAGGCTGCCAAGGATAAACAACTAGATTGTCGGATCCCACACATACCAAGCATTTCAATCATACACACAATATGCTCGATATGTGTAAATACAACATGGCATCACAACAAAGCTCTACAACTCAAAGTACTTTATTTAAAGGCTCCGAAGAGCCATACATAACATGTTCATACAGGTAGGGGTCACATGACCCGACACTCAAGTCATACAAAAATAAAAGCACATGCGGAAGCAAACTTGTCTCAATACAGAAAACTAGAAAGAAAGAAGGCTTGACGAAGCCTGTCTATCTACACAGGCCCTTCACAAGCTCAGATCACAACCGGGGTGGAAAATCACTCATCAACGTCGAGATCTACACAAATCCCGTAGGAGGGGGCGGTGTTGTCGTCTGAAAATAGTAATTGAAGAAACATGAGTACAACGGTACTCACCAATTCTTACAACATATCCTACTATACATGCATATTCTCAAGAAGGTAGTGGAGTTATTGTAGCAAGCCAGCTTTGACTCTTGGAAAGCTATCCTACGAGACACCACATGTAAAATAGTTTTCGCACACGAGTCCACTAATCACCATCACAATACTCCACCGTGGATCCTCCCTCGTCATCCTACGAGAAGGCCATCTGCTGTACTCACACTTATCTTGAATCTTTTAGTAGTAACCATTAACTTGTCTATGAACTACATAAGCGACCAAGTAGTCCTTTACCGCGGACGCGGCTATTCGAATAGTTTTATACCCTACAATGATGTACTTCTTCACACATGCTTTCACCACTTATCGCCGCTACACGACATGTACTCGGCAATCTTCAAGCGGAAGCCCAGCGAGGGTATCGGCCATGACCTGACTAAACACACGAGTGCCTAGTCCAGGTTTATCGCCTATTCAGGTTCCATCTATAAGGAAATCCGGCCAGGATGTCCTCAACGGCCCCAAAAAATGTGTGCAGGTTTCCCGAGACAGCAAACGGGCGACTCGGTACACCATACCATGAGCCTACTGCATCACAGCCCACCCCTAAGGTCAGCGCTGTGCACGGCGCCCAGCATACTACAAACACCAGAAACTACTTGCAACTCCTGGACAGAGGACAAGAGTGGTTAATAAGTTGAGAGGGTCCATTGGTTTCGGGCCCAACATGTTGTAGTAGCTGATCTTAAATCACACATACAGATCTCAGTTCTTTAGGACGGCCTCAATGAAACAACCCACCATGTACTCCAGCATGGCCTCTCATCGATACCGACACAACCATTCACTCTAGTTCATTAACTACAAGCATAGCATGGTAGGAAACACAAACATGGCTCAATCAACTCCTACACATGCTAGTGGGTTTCATCCAGTTACTATGGCAATGACAGGTAATGCAGAGGAAGTGGGTTCAACTACTGCAACACAAAGCAGTTTGAAACCCGTTGTCTTAATGCAATAAACGAGAGCAGAAGCGAGAAGATGGGTTTGTATCGAAATAATCAATGGGGTTGGTTGCCTGACAGAGTGGTAGTGGGATACTGCCCTTGAGTTGGATACTCGTGAATATCCTCGGAGGCAGAACCAACCACGAAGAACACATCGAAACACAATCACCACATGGCAATATGTAACAATATGATGCATGCAATGACATGGCAAAATGAGTGTGTTTTAGCTAATGCAACTTAGGACAGATTGGTTTGAGTTCATTTGAATCAAGGATTCAAATTCTAACCCCAAATAAGAGGTGATATTAGTGCATTAGCTTGTTTCATCTAAACAACAAGTTTAAATTGTTCTGACATGCATGAAATCAGTACAAATGGAAAGATTGAATTTTTTTGATCAAATTTCATATATAAATATTTGCATTTGGAGTTACTGTTTAATTTCTATGATTTTTTGAAGTTTGTAGTATTTTCAGGAATTTCCTGTATAAAAGTAAATCAAGAAAATACTTATCGCGTCAGCAATGCATCATGGTGACGTCAGCGGTTAACGGAGCCTGTCTAGGTCAAACTGACCAGTGGGTCCCGTCTGTCAGTAGTTACTTAAACTAACTAAGTTTAGTTAGTGCTAAACCTGGGTTAATTATCAAGGCGGGACCCACTTGTCATAGACCGAGGGGGGTCAAACTAGGTCCACCCGAGGTAAAACTAGGTCAGCGGGGTCAAACTTGCCGGCGTTTAGCCGCCGGCGAGGCCAGACGCGGCATGGCGATGCAGTTTTCGTGCTCCAGTGACCAAAACGATGGCGGAGCACATCTACGTGATGCGGGGTGTGAGCCACGTCGAGTGGTGGTGGTGGTTGGGCTCGGGGTCACTGGAAACGACGCCGGTGACGAGCTGTGCGTCTGCCGGAGTTCGGGCGAGGTCGAACCCGTCGCTAGGGGGCACGATAAGGGGGTGTGCTGTGGTGCTACGGGTTCCTGGCAATGCGGTGAGTGTAGTGGATAAGGTGGTGTGGCCGTTGGGTGGCCGGAGCGTCGTCGGCGACGAGCTCAGCGGCAGCGCGTGCGGTTAAGCTTCGTGCGGTCGCTATGGTGCTCGAGAGAGAGAACGAGAAGGATGGAGAGGTGGCTGAGCTCACGGCGATCACGACGGAGTAAACGGTGAGGTCGGGGACGAGCTGGTGCGGCGGGGACGGCGAAGGGGATCTCCAGCGGTGGCGAAGTCAGGCGAGGTCGTTGCAGTGGCTTCGGGGCAAGCGAGCGCTCGGGGCTTGGCCTGCTCAACGAAGAGGAGGGCGGTGGAGCTTTTGGACACGGTTGCGCGGCGCGGGGACGACGGTTGGCGCGTCTACGTCGGCGGTGCGACTGCGGCAGCGTCGGCCATGGTGGGAGACAGCGAGGGAGAGAGGCAGGGGGAGAATGGATGTGTCCAGGGGTTCGGGGAGGCGACGTGGAGGTCGTCCAGTGCATCCATAGGCGAAGCGGCAAGCAGGTGGCGCCGTGGCGAGCTCGCGCACGATGGCGTCACCTCCCTGCCTGCCTGGCGGGGAAGAAGCAGCTGGCTGGCACGGGCCAGCACAGTGCTGGGCCGCCAGGTGGGCTGGGTGGTGGGTTGCGGCCAGGTAAGTTGTTTTTCCTTTATTTTCTGTTTTTCTTTTTATTTCTGCAAGTTTGTGGCATTTAAAAATACCTAGGCATTTCCAAAATTCACCAAACTGCGCATGCTCACTGTATGGAACATATCCAACATGGAACATTTCGGTTTGGGATTATTTGGACATTTCAAAAATTTACTAGCATTTAAATGCCCAAATGCAAGTTACATATGATTTAATTCAATCATCTTGTGATGACCTAGAAAATTGTGAACCCATTTTGTTAGAGGTTCTAACCCAAGACAAAAAGGGTGGACTTTTTAGAAGGGCATTTCAGGTTCATTGAAAATGATTTTAGTAAACCCTAGTTGTTTTTAGGGGGGGTGCTGGGGGTTCTGTCATCCCCATTTCAAATTTCTGGAAAAGTAAACATGATGCAACACTCTAATGCATGAACTAGCTAGGATGTGACAGCCAACTTGATCTATTTATAATCTTGCAATGGGAAGAGGTGCCTGGTAGTGGGTTCGATCTTAAGGTGCTTGATCCCAGTGACAGAAAGGGAACCGACACATATGTATCGTTGCTACTACGGATAAAAATATGGGATCTATATCTACACAATTCATAAACAGATCTTGTTGGCATCATGTCATTGTTCTTATTGCATTACTCCATTTTTCCAAGAACTTAATACATTAGATGCATGCTGGATGGTGTTTGATGTGTGGAGTAATAGTAGTAGATGCAGGCAGGAGTCGGTCTACTAATCTTGGGCGTGATGCCTATGTAATGATCATTGCCTGGATATCGTCATAATTATTTGAGGTTCTATCATTTGCCCAACAGTAATTTGTTTACCCACCGTTTGCTATATTTCTCGAGAGAAGCTCCTAGTGAAACCTACGCCCCTCGGGTCTTCTTTCTCATATATTTGCTTGCGATCTACTTTTCCTTTGCATTTTTACTCAGATGTATTAAACCAAAAATACAAAAATACATTGTTGTACTTTATTTTATTTACGATCTATTATTTCAATCTACCACAAATATCTGGCATCATTACCTGAAAGGGATTGACAACCCCTTTAACACGTCGGGTTGCGAGGTGTTGTTATTTGTGTGCAGGTGTTGTTTATGCTGTGTTGCTTGGTTCTCCTACTTGTTCGATAACCTTGGTTTCATCACTGAGGGACATACCTACCTTTGCTGTGCTACATCATCCCTTCCTCTTTGGGGAAATACTGACGTAGTCCTAGAATACATGAGTTTTCTGGCGCTATAGTCAGGGAGCAATCAATGCCTAGTACAGCCACAGAAGCCATGGCGCAGGCTCAGCTGCTGCTGAGGTTTCCATCAACGGTCGAGCAGATGGATGAATGGCGTGCCACCATCAGAAGTCTGCTCAGTTTCGCTGTGGCTGGGGGCTGGCAGTGAACTGGCTAGCCACAACCTCCCCAAGCAATGACAACGACTCGTGCTGTTGGCCGTACGGAAGTGGCCAGCCCCACTATGCAGTCCCCACCATGGCAGCCAGCGCTAGTGTAGGAGAATCAAGAACATGACGATGTCTCGATGGCCTCTCCTGACCCTCGAGCACGTCCATGCCTACAGCGAGCCCCGGAGGATAGGCAGGGGGAGGTGTGCGTGCCTTCGTTATGCGACGCCACGATGACCACTGCCAGACCGATGGGTGTGATGGCCCCGGTGTCAATGAGCCTGCGCTCGATATTGGCAGGTGCCTGCCTTTCAAGGTTGGGTGCCCTGCCTTTACTCGAGACTTGCGGCAAGTCCGTTGGCCGTCCGTTCGCACGTTCAAGAGAGACATACCTAAGAAGTACGATGGGAGGCTAAACCTGACAGAGTTTCTAAGAATCTACACCATCGTTGTTTAGGCTATCGGGGGAAGAGATGAGAAGGTGTTTGCCAACTACTTCCCTTTGGCTCTCAAGTCCAGTGTGAGGTCTTGGCAAATACACATGCCGGAGAACTCCATTTCGTCGTGGGCTCACCTGTGCCACTAGTTCATTGGTGCCTTCACCGGCGGCCATCAAGAGCCAGGCCGACCCAGAGACTTGCAGCTTCTCCAACATAAGGAAGTAGAGACCCTCAGTAAGTATCTACAGAGATTTAGCAAGGTCAATAGGAACATCCCAAATATCCATTCGGTAGTTGTGACAGCTACCTTCCGGTCCAATGTGTGCAATTGCCGGATCTGTTCCAAGATGAACGTACGTTTTCCCAAGACTATGAAGAAGCTTTACACCTCGGTGGATAAGTTTGCTCGAATGCAGGAGGGAAGGAATCTGCCTGGAGTGGAAGATTGCACCAACATCGATTCAGAGGATGATGATGAATCTTCCAGTCAGAAGAAGAGCAAGAAGCACAATAAGAAGCGGAAGGATAAGGCAGCGATGACTGTTGAAGGATCGGGTACACTTAGTACCGCCAAGAAGGCCAAGGCTGATGTCCCCGGCAAGGAGGCTGCTGTGTGCGCTGACTGTCGGGAGGCCGCAGCTGCCGAGAAGACAGGGAAATGTGATGGGCCGTATTGCAAGATTCGTGGGACCAAAGGCCACGACCTTCAGGAGTGTTATCAGGTTGAGTAGCTCGTCAGTAGACAGAGAGTAGAGTATGAGAAGCGTTACAAGGAAAAAGGTCAGAATATTGCTGGTAGTAAGGGCCAAGGCGGTGAAGTAAATCGCCATGGCAAACTGTTCCGGATCCAAGGAAAACCCGCCAGAGGTCGAGAGAAGGAAGCCTGTGATGGTGAGAGTGACGAAAGTGACGAAGAGGAAACCAATGAGCAGGAGTTTCAGAAGGCCAATGATGCCCTTTGCATTGACGGGGGTGCATATTTGCACACCTCTCACGGCCAGCTCAAGCGGTGGGCACGAGAAGTCAACACCGTGGAACCAGCGCCAGAGGCCCAAAAACCACTCAAATGGTCACGCGTGCCAATCATCTTTAACAAAGAGGATCATCCTGACCATACCACAGCGGTAGGATGGTTGCCATTATTGGTCTCTCCAACAATTCGGAACCTCAAGGTCACAAAAATGTTGGTGGACGGTGGGGCCAGGTTGAATCTGATCTCCCCAGCAGTCATCAGCAAACTTCAAATAGCAGAGGTAGAGTTAGAGGTTACCGGCACATTTCAAGGAGTTAATCCTGGCAGGAGTCGTCCTAGGGGAAAGATCACGCTGTCGATGACGTTTGTGGGAGAGCTGAACTACCGGACTGAGAAGATTGTGTTTAATGTGGTCGACCTCTCCCTGTCGTACAATAGGATCCTTGGGCGCCTCGCCCTGTCTAAATTCATGGCTGCATCCCACTATGACTACAACACATTGAAGATGCCTGGGCCTATGGGAGTTATTACCATCCCATCAGACGAGAAGGATGCTATCATTTGCGTGGACAAGATGTACCTGGACGCAGTCATGGCAGAGGCAGCAGCAGTAGCAGTTCCTGCCAATGAGGACAGAGGAAAGAAGAAGTGTAGCAAGGACGCTGGCAAGGAGTCCAGGAAGCGTACCTCTTCGGAGTGCGTTGCGCCTGTTCATGACTTGCCGGAGAGTTCCAACAGCAAGAGATCCAAGGTCATTGCTCCCCAAGTGAAGAAGGTCCTGGTAGGGTTGTATGGTGTTGACGGTACTTTCACTATCAGCGCCACCCTCGATGACAAATAGGAAAGCGCGCTCATTGCCTTCCTGCGGGCGAATATCGACGTGTTTTCCTAGCAACCATCTGATATCCCCGGTGTTCCTAGGGAGGTAATCGAGCACCACCTTGCTGTCTACCGACACGCCCAACCTATCAAGCAGAAAGTCCGGACCTTGCTCCTTTAGGAGTAGCACTCCCCCTTTCTTAGTCCAACTAGGAAGAAGGAGGGGGAAGGAAAGAGAGGGAGAGAGGGAGGGAAAGAGGGGGCGCCCCCCCCCTCCTTGTCCAATTCGGACTCCCTAGGGGGGGCGCGCCCAGCCCTATGGCCCCTCCTCTCTCTCTCTCTCACAAGGCCCATGTTGGCCCATTAGTTCCCCCGGGGGTTCCGAGAGGGCCTGGAGATACCTCTCTGACAATTGGAGTGACAAATCCTAATCTCGATCTATACCAACTCAACAAACACCATCGGAGACACCTGTAGAGCACCTTTATAATCACCCAGTTACATTGTGACGTTTGGTAGCACACAAAGTGTTCCTCCATTATTCGGGAGTTGCATTATCTCATAGTCATAGGAACATGTATAAGTTATGGAGAAAGCAATAGCAACAAACTAAACAATCATCGTGCTAAGCTAACGGATGGGTCAAGTCAATCACATCATTCTCTAATGATGTCATCCCATTAATCAAATGAAAACTCATGTCTATGGTTAGGAAACATAACCATCATTGATTCAACGAGCTAGTCAAGTAGAGGCAAACTAGTGACACTCTGTTTGTCTATGTATTCACACATGTACTAAGTTTCCGGTTAATACAATTCTAGCATGAATAATAAACATTTATCATGATATAAGGAAATATAAATAACAACTTTATTATTGCCTCTAGGGCATATTTCCTTCAAAAAATAGTTCTTGGAGAGCGTGCAAATGTCTTGTCGCGTCCAAAATGTCCCATTAGTCCTCCTCCATGAGATTCCTGCAAAAGCAACAAACAAAGAGAATACTCGTGGATGCATAGTTTGTTAGCTCTCATAGGATAACCATCTGTGATGTAATAGCGGTCCTAAGAGGTACTCCCTCCGTTCGGAATTACTTTTCTTGGATTTGTCTAGATACGGATGTATCTAGACTCATTTTAATGCTAGATACCTCCGTATCTAGACAAATCTAAGACAAGTAATTCGGAACGGAGGGAGTATGTGTCAAACACATGGCATAAGGAATAGAAAAAGTTGGATCATGCGCATACAAGTCTTTTATGTGCTCAAAACCAATGACATCTAATTCAAGTTGAGTAACAAGCATGCATATGCGGGAAAGAGCATCCGCCACAACATTTTCCTCACCTTTAATGTACTTGATGATATAAGTAAATGACTCAGTGAATTCACTCCATTTAGCATGACGCTTGTTCAACTTAGTTCGACCCTTAAGGTATTTAAGCCTTCCATGATCTGTATGAATGACAAATTCATGAGGGTGAAGATAATGTTCCCATTCACGTAAAACTCGCACTAAAGCATATAGCTCTTTGTCATAGATGAGGAAATTGAGTTGCACTCCGGAAAGTTTCTCACTAAAGTAAGCTATGGGGCGCTTCTCTTGCGTTAACACACCACCTATGCCATTACCACTAGCATCGCAATGAATCTCAAAGTGTTTGTCAAAGTTGGGTAATGCAAGCACGGGAGCATGAGTAAGCAAATTCTTAAGCCCATTGAATGCGGTATCTTGCGATGGTCCCCAAACAAAGGGTGCATTATTCTTGCTCAAAGCATGCAAAGGTAGAGCAATGGTGGACTGGGTGTTGTTAACCTCAGAATACAGAATGATGCCTTGCTACTTAAATTTCTCCACAAGTTTTATAACAGGCATGATATCCCTTGGGTCCATCTAATCTGGGATTCTTACTATGGTGACACCATTCCACATGCTCATGACTCGTGTGGCTCCTTCTGGTGGAAGGACTTAACCCATCTAATGCCCACATATCGCGGTGTGACACGTATAAAAATTGGGAATGGATCTTCTGCACTGTTCTGGAAAGATAATTGGAGCCAGTCCATATATGCTGATAGTTGCCCCAGGGCTTATTCATATACTATTTTGGAAGACATCTCGATCAAACAACTCCTGATGTCCACCAATCTGCATGAAACCTTTCACCTCCCACTCTCTACTCAAGCCCATGATGAGCTGCGATCCATCCAAACTGAAGTAGCCGAAACCACTCTTACGGAAGACCATGACACCTGGCAATGCATATGCGGCGACCAAACTTTCAAAACATCCTCATATTACAAATTCTACTTCAGAGATGTAACCGCCCATGAAGCCTTCAGCTGGTTGTGGAAAGAAAAATGTACTCCCAAGCTTAAGACATTCGGTTGGTTTCTACTTGTTGATCGTCTCAACACCAGAAACATGCTCAAGAGGAGACACTACAACATTGGGACAAACACTGACTGCCTCTTATGTGGCCAACACGTCGAAGAAACGGTGGAACATCTATTCTTTCATTGCATGTTCAGTCAGGAATGCTGGCAATATCTTGGTTTCACCTGGACAATGCAGCATGACAGACTTGATATGATCAAACATCAAAAAAAAACATGCAGCCTAGAAAGATGTGGATGGATATATTATTGACGTCGGCCTGGAGTCTCTGGAAGGAGCGAAACAACCACCACTTCAGGAAAATCAAGCCTTCGGTCACAACCTGGAAACAGAGGTTTAGGTTGGACTTCTCCAATCTTAGATATAGAGTGAAACCCTCCAAAGAGCATATTGTTACTGCCATACTTGAATCCATACAATAGGTGCTTTGCAAACTAGGGTGCTTTTGAGTGGTGCCATCACCACCCATGTATGTAACACACACATGTAATTATACCCCCTGAGGTTTTGGTAATATATATGCAGTAGGAACCTTTCCTAGTGTCCTCATAGTCAAAAAAAGGTCGAGCAATGGTGCTAGAGTCCTTCACGAATCTATGGTAGATACCGGCTAAACCAAGGAAGCTACTTTAACACCCCGGATATGACTTTCCCAATTTGTACTCCAACTCTTGCCGTTTCCGGTGTTAAGTTATTTTATTTTCCCGGGTTCGGGTTTTTGTCTCCCTATTTTATTGTCGTTGTCATGCATCTCATATCATGTCATCATGTGATTGCATTTGCATACGTGTTCATCTCATGCATTCGAGCATTTTCCCCGTTGTCCATTTTGCATTCCGGCGCTTCGTTCTCCTCCGGTGGTCATTTCTAGATTTCTTTCGTGCGTGGGGATTAAACATTTCCGGATTGGACCAAGACTTGCCAAGCGGCCTTGGTTTACTACCGGTAGACCGCCTGTCAAGTTTCGTACCATTTGGACTTCGTTTGATACTCCAACGGTTAACCGAGGGACCGAAAAGGCCTTGTGTGTGCTGCAGCCCAACACCCCTCCAAGTTGGCCCAAAACCCATCAAAACCCTCTCCATCATCTAGAGCGTTCGATCATGATCGCGTGGCCGAAAACCGCACTCCATTTGGAGCTTCCTAGCTCCTCCTACCTATAAAACTAGACCTTCCCCTGAAATTTCGGGTCATTCCACCCCTAACCCTAGTCCCGCTCCTCTCCGCGCGGCCGGTCATGTCCGCCCGCTCCGGACATCACCACCGCCGCAAATCACGCGCAGCCACATGGCCGAGCCGCCCCACATCGCCGCCTCAGTCCCGCCGGCACGCTCGGCCCGGCCGGGGCCCCCGAAGCCCATCGGCTCCACCCCGCCGCCTGGGTGCCCGCGCCGCCCGACCGCCTTCGTCGTCACCGCCGCCACCGCCCGACGCCACTCCGCCGCCACCGCGCCCCGCCGGCCGGAGCAGAGCGCCGCCGCTGATGCGCCTCGTCGCCGGCACCTCCTCCGACGTCGCCGCGCCTCTCCGACTCGCCGGTGACCGGATCCGGCGAGATCCGGCCCGGAAGGGCCTCGGGCCCCTCCTCCTTCGAGCTCCGGCACCTTCTCCGACCGTCTACAGTGCTCCCTCTGGCGAACCTCGATCGGCGTGCAAATCTGGATCTGGGACGAACAGTTGACTTTTTGCCCGAAACCCTAATCCATATGCCCATGTTCATCGTGCTATAACTTTGCATCCGTAGCTCCGTTTTTGGCGTATAGCATATCAGAATGTTCGTCTCAGAGAGTACATCATTTCATTACACTGCAACATTTTCATTTAAGTTCATCTTGATGCCCGAAATGCTGTTAGAAGAGGGCTACTTGAGATGATTGTCAGATCTACTACTCCATTTAGTTATTTGTCATTTTTGCCATGATTATTGTGTGCGTGATATGCCCATGAGCTCTACATATGTTTTCTTAAGCGTTTTGCCATCTTTCCCGAGGTGCAACCCATGTATTTTTGTGATGTGTGTGGTGACTAGCACCAGCTTGCAAAGTGGTACACTTGTTAATGCTAATTTCAGGAACTTAGTAATTCCACTAAGTCCTTGATCTGTTTATCTCATATGGCCATATGTTCTTGTTGTTTCCTAGTGATCTGTGCCTCTTTTGAGGATGATCAGTAAGGATGTTTTGTTAATCTTGTAGTGCTCTATCCATCCATGTCATTGTTTGCAATTATGGAGCACCCTAGCTTGAGTCAATCGAGCTCTACTTTTGGTACTACGTGAATCTGGGCAGATTATCTACTTGTTAGCGTTTTTGCCGATGATGTTGTAGTTGATCCGTGCATGCTATGCTATTGTTCTTGCCATGCCTAGCTTGCATTTTGTGTATTCTTGATGGATGTATGCTTAGTTTGTCATGACTTGCTCCGTAGTGAGTGCCTCGAGCTCGTAAACATGCCTACTTGATATCTGTTTTCAGCATGTGCCAGTTTTCATTAAGTCTGAAAACTGATTATGTTTTTGCCATGTTCACATGCTTGCAATTGTATTTTCTGATCCCTTTTGGCTCAACGTCACTAAGGGACTTTTGTTAAGATCTTTGAGTAACTCCATGCCATGCTTTAGTTTGCCATGTTCAGCTCCTGTAGCATGTAGTTTTGTTGCTCCGAAGTGTGCTACCTGATCTGAAATTCCAGACAAGTGTTAATTTCACTAAGTCTGAGATCTGTTTACCATATGCATTTTTGCCATGCTTGTTTGAACCTGTGAATGGATGAATTGGCCGTAGCTCAATGCTAGAATTTTGTTAAGCATCATGAATGCATCCCTGCCATGTATTGTGATGCCATGTTTGAGTGCTGTAGCTTGTTCATCTCATTGCATTTAAATGACTACTTGTTGTAAATCGCAGACCGGTGTCATATTTGTTTTCCTTGCCATTTCCAAACCTTTACTCCGATTCCGGTGATCTTTATATCATTTTCAAGCGATTTCATCTCATCTTTCCAGTGGCACACTTGGATTTCCATGTTGCGGCCAGGGTCACACATTCCATGTCACATCTTGCATATGCATCCCGCATCGCATCCCGCATAGCATACCATCCTTGCATCATATTGTTTGATCCTTGCACGTCGTTGATTGTCTCCTTGTTGCTTGTTTGTCTTGTTTGGGTAGATCCGGGAGACGAGTTCGCTAACGAGGAGCCTGTTGAGTTTGTTTTCGAGGATCCAGTCAACTCTGACAACTTTGCAGGCAAGATGATCATACCCTCGAGATCACTACTATCTTTGCTATGCTAGATTGCTCGCTCTTTTTCTATGCCAATGCTACGATGCCTACCACTTGCTTTCAAGACTCCCAAATTGCCATGTCAAACCTCTAACCCACCTTGTCCAAGCAAACCGTTGATTGGCTATGTTACCTCTTTGCTCAGCCCCTCTTATAGCGTTGCTAGTTGCAGGTGAAGATTAGAGGCGGTTCCTTGTTGGAACATTCATTTACTTGTTGGGATATCATTATATTATCTTGTTATCTTAATGCATCTATACACTTGGTAAAGGTTGGAAGGCTCGGCCTCTCGCCTAGTGTTTTGTTCCACTCTTGCCGCCCTAGTTTCTGTCATATCGGTGTTATGTTCCCGGATTTTGCGTTCCTTACGCGGTTGGGTTATAATGGGAACCCCTTAATAGTTCGCCTTGATTAAAGCTTTTCCAGCAATGCCCAACCTTGGTTTTACCATGTTCCACCTAGCCTCTTTTTCCCTTGGGTTTCCGGAGCCCGAGGGTCATCTTATTTTAGCCCCCCCAGGCCAGTGCTCCTCTGAGTGTTGGTCCAAATAGAGCCACTTGCAGCGCCACCTCGGGGCAACTCGAGGGTTGGTTTTTGTTGTAGGTAGTGTTCATCTGAGTGTGCCCTGAGAAAGAGATATGTGTAGCTCCTATCGGGATTTGTCGGCACATTCGGGCGGTGTTGCTGGATTTGTTTTAACCTGTCGAAGTGTCTTGAAGAACCGAGGTACCGAGTCTGATCGGAACGTCTCGGGAGGAGGTCAATTCCTTCGTTGACCGTGAGAGCTTGTCATGGGCTAAGTTGGGACTCCCCTGCAGGGTTTTGAACTTTCGAAAGCCGTGCCCGAGGTTATGGACAGATGGGAATTTGTTAATGTCTGGTTGTACATAACTTGAACCTTAACTTAATTAAAATGAATCAACTGAGTGTGTTACCATGATGGCCTCTTCTCGGCGGGGTCCGGGAAGTGGACACGGTGTTGGAGCAATGCTTGCGCAGGTTGCTCTCTAGTTTCTTGCTCGCGCTTTGCCTCCTCTTCTCGCTCTCTTTTGCGAACTTGATAGCCACCATATTTTCTAGTCGCTTGCTGCAGCTCCATATATATCTTTACCTTGCCTTACCTATAAGCTTAAATAGTCTTGATCGCGAGGGTGCGAGATTGCTGAGTCCCTGTGGCTCACAGATTACTATTAAACCAGATGCAAGGCCTGATGATTCTGCTCCAGGTTACGCGCTCGAGCTCAAGTGGGAGTTCAACGAGGACTCTCAACGATACTATGTCTCTTTTCCTGATGATCAGTAGTGGTGCCCAGTTGGGAGTGATCGGGATCGTGTCGCATGTTGGGTTATCTTTTATTTTGGCGCCGTAGTCAGGCCATGAGTGTTTGGATGATGTAATGTTATTTATGTACCTTGGTTGACGTGGCGAGTGTAAGACAACTATGTTATCTCCCCTTTATTATTTATATTACATGGGATGTTTTTAAGATTACCTTACTTGTGACATATTCCTTCAATGCGATTATGGCTCTAAGTCGTGCCTCGACACGTGGGAGATATAGTCGCATCGAGGGTGTTACAAGTTGGTAATCAAAGCCTTCCCCGACCTTAGGAGCCCCATTGCTTGATTGTTTTAGCAGCCGAGTTGTGTCTAGAAAAATGTTTTGAGTCATTCAGGAATTATATATCGGATAGTTTAGGGATTATTTTTTACTTCCCAGTCTCCTCATCGCTCTGGTAAGGCATCCTGACGTAGATTTTTGACTCTTCTCTTCTACAATTTCACAAAAAAAAATTAGGATCACGCGGGTATCTTGGAATCGTTCCGATGGTTTTATGACGAGAACATTGTCTTGGTGCCTCCTGTCAGGGGTTTTGTGGAAGTGTCCCGGGGAATTGAGCTCCGAGGTGTTGTCGTCATAATTTTATCGTTGCAGTTCTGGAATACCTGAGTTTAGTACTCCGACATCGAAAATCTCGTTTATGCAGTTCGTTGGTGAGATAACCTCGACGCCACCCAGTACTGGGGCGGGAGTTCGGGAGTATCGCCATAACTTGTATAACGGATGCTTTTCGAAGGTTGAGGTAGATGGTTTCCGAAGTTTTTCTCGGTTATGTGTTGAAGGATGGATATAGCTGGATGTAGGATTTGCTAAAATTGGGTGAGATATTATGATTCCCCTGTATCCCCAACACCTGATTGCATAACCGGAAAGGTTTGGGAGTTTCATAGGTGGGAATTCTAGTAGCTATAGTTCTTCTTCCACGGATATTGGTTTGAGATTGGGATTTCTTACCGATTATTCGTTCTTGATCCGTACCTTGTTGATTTATTTCTCTACCTTAATTCTAAGTGGCTTCTCAATTTATGGATATGTGACCATTTCAAGAGGAAGGCATTCGTTCATTTTGTTCGGATGTGAAGACTATATGTTGCAATTTTCATTTCGTTGGATTCATCTTCAATATTTGTCTATCTATGTGCTAATGGATGTCAACCTCTTCAGGATGGCTCCTCCAACGCGCACGACTCTGAATCCTGATCCGCCACCACCTCCACCTCCTCCAGAGGCATGGCAAGCTGTGATGGACGCAACCAATGCAAACACACAGTTGATCATGCAAATTCTTCAAGAGCGCAATCAAGGCAACCAAGGGAACCAAGGAAACAATCAGAATCACTCTGCTACACACAACCAGTTCCTTGCTAACGGGCCAAAGACATTCAGCAATTGTGTTGAGGCAACCGATGCTGATGATTGGCTTGTGGATCTGTGCAAGCATTTCGAGTGCAGTAATGTCAGGCCTGAGGACTTCGTCAAGTTCGCTTCCTTCCAGCTCAAAGATCAAGCTGCAGAATGGTTCTAGCAGTACAAGGATTCCAAAGGTGGACATGTTATCACTTGGGATGAATTCCGTCAAGATTTCAGAGCTCACCATATTCGTCAGAGCATGGTTGAAAGCAAGCGTGAGGAATTCCGCAACCTGAAGCAAGGCTCTTTGTTTGTCTATGACTACAGCAAGTTGTTTCAGAAGCTCGCCCGCTTTGCTAAGCAGGACGTCCCTGATGAGAAGAGCATGATATACCAGTTTAGGGGTGGTCTCAGAGAAGAAATCTAGCTCGCTCTTGTTCTCTCTGAGCCCTTGAGATACGATGAGTTCTACAACATGGCATTGAAGCAAGAGGCTGCTCAATTAAGGTGTGATGCTTCCAAGAAGCGAGTCAGAGATGTTACTCCTTCTTCCTCTACTCAAGTGGCCAAGCAGCAGAAGTATTGGCTTCCTCCTCCTCCGTTCCGTCAGCCATATCAGTAGAAGAGCAAAGGTGGCAGTGGATCTTTCCCCCCCCCCCACCCCTGGCTTTCAGAATAAGACTTCGTCTCAAGCTCCAAGATCGAGTGCTCCGTATCACTGTCCGCTTTCAGAGGTCACGTGCAACAAGTGCCAACAGAAGGGTCACTATGCCAACAAGTGTTTCAACCAGAGGCGTCTTCCTCCTCCTCCTCCTTTCAGATCGGCAAGTACAGCTGTGGTCAAGCATAACCCCAAGCATGCCAAGGCCAATTTGCTGAACGCAGCTCAGGCAGAGGACTCGCCAGATGTGATTATGGGTAACCTTCCTATTAACGATGTTCCTGCAAAAGTTCTTTTTGACACTGGTGCATCGCTTTCTATTATTTCAACTCCATTTGTGGCCAAGCATGATTTTGTGACCGAAAGGATTCCTGTTCCGTTGAAGATTGTGTCTCCGGGCAAGCAAATGACTTCTAACAATTGCGTTCCGGATGTCTCTATCACGTTGGGCGATTACAAGTTTCTCTCTTCTCCGATGGTCCTTGGCAACTCAGATATTGATCTTATTCTCGGAATGGATTGGCTTACTAAGCACAAGGCACATCTTGACTGTGCAGCCAGGCAGATTCAATTGACTCATTCGTCTGAGGATGTAATTGTGTTTGCCGCTCGGGATAATACTATCCGTCTGTTTTCTCTCAATGAGAAGGCTGAACTCAATGCTATCTCGCAAATTCCAGTCGTTTGTGAATATCAAGACGTCTTTCCAGAAGAGCTTCCAGGAATGCCTCCGCACCGGCCAGTTGAATTCGTTATTGATCTTGAGCCCGGCACGGAACCTGTGTGGAAGCATCCTTACAAGCTCGGACCTGAAGAGTTGAAGGAGCTGAAGAAGCAACTCGATATTCAAGAAAGAATGGTTCTCATCCGGCCTAGTTCTTCTCCGTGGGGTTGTGGTGTTCTTTTTATGAGGAAGAAGGATGGAACGGACCGACTTTGTGTTGATTACCGTCCATTTAACAAGAAGACCATCAACAACAAATACCCACTTCCCAACATCAACGAGCTGTTCGAACAACTCAAAGGTGCCCAAGTATTCTCCAAGATTGATCTCCATATGGGTTATCATCAGATTCGTATCCGTGAGCAAGATATTCATAAGACGGCTTTCAGAACAAGCTATGGTTCATATGAATGCACTGTCATGTCTTTTGGCCTCGTCAACGCTCCTCCAACGTTCTCTCGCATGATGAACTTCATCTTCAACGCCTACACCAATGACTTCGTTTTGGTCTATCTCGACAACATTCTGGTTTTCTCAAAGAACAAGGAAGATCATGCCAAGCACTTGTGTTTGGTGCTTGATAAGCTAAGGGAACATCAGTTCTACGCCAAGTTCTCCAAGTGCGAATTTTGGCTCGATGAGGTTCTTTATCTTGGTCATATCATCTCTGCCAAGGGCATTGCGGTGAATCCTGAGAAAGTGTCTGCAATTTTGAATTGGAAACCTCCTCGGAACGTGAAGCAACTCCGTAGCTTCCTCGGTCTCGCAAGCTACTGTCGAAGATTCGTTGAGAACTTTTCTAAGATCACGAAGCCTCTCTCAAATCTTCCCTAGAAGCACGTCAAGTACGTTTGGTCTCCGGAGTGTGACATTGCTTTCAACACTTTGAAAGAGAAATTGATCACTGCTCCAGTTTTGACTCCGCCTGATGAATCCAAGTCGTACGAGGTCTTTTGTGATGCCTCTCTCCAAGGTCTTAGCGCAGTGTTGATGCAAGAGAAGAAAGTTGTTTCTTATACCTCTCGCCAGTTGAAGCCTAATGAGAAGAACTACCCCGCTCATGATCTCGAGTTGGCGGCAGTTGTGCATGCTCTTTTGACTTGGAGACATCTCTTATTGGGAAGAAAAGTGGACATTTTCACCGATCACAAGAGTCTCAAGTACATCTCAACTCAGCCTAATCTCAACCTCAGGCAAACTCGATGGGTCGAAATGATTCAAGAGTATAATCCGAGTATCGAGTATACTCCAGGCAAGGCCAATGTGATTGCTGACGCATTGAGCAGAAAGGCTTATTGCAACAGTCTGATTCTCAAGCCTTATCAACCCGAGCTTTGTGAAGCTTTCCGCAAACTTAATCTGCAAGTTGTTCCTCAAGGTTTCCTCGCCAACCTTCAAGTCTCTCCTACCTTAGAAGACCAGATTCGCCAAGCCCAGCTTCTTGATGCTATGGTGAAAAAGGTGATGTTTGGGATTGCCAAGAGCCATCCCAAGTACAAGTGCTACCGCCTTGATGACAAGGACACTCTCTTCTTCGAGGATCGTATTGTTGTGCCCAAAGGTGACCTTCGTAAAGTGATCATGAACGAGGCTCACAATTCTCTCCTCTCCATCCACCCTGGGAGCACGAAGATGTATCAGGACCTCAAGCAGGCTTATTGGTGGACTCGAATGAAGCGCGAGATTGCTCAGTTCGTGAATGAATGTGATGTCTGCAGAAGAGTGAAGGCAGAACACCAAAGGCCAGCTGGTCTCCTCCAACCTCTTGCCATTCCAGAATGGAAGTTTGACCACATTGAAATGGACTTCGTGACTGGGTTTCCAAAGTCCAAGCGTGGCAATGATGCTATATTCGTTGTCATCGACAAACTCACCAAAGTGGCTCACTTTCTGCCTATCAAAGAGTCAGTCACTTCAGCTCAATTGGCGGAACTCTATACCTCTTGGATTGTCTCTCTGCACGGTATTCCTCAAGTGATCTCTTCAGACCGTGGCAGCATCTTTACCTCCAAGTTTTGGGATTCTTTTCAGAAGGCAATGGGCACCAACATCCGCTTCAACACAGCTTTCCATCCTCAAACTAGTGGTCAAGTCGAGCGTGTCAACCAAATTCTTGAAGATATGCTCAGGGCTTGTGTGATCTCCTTCGGCATCAAGTGGGAGGATTGTCTTCCTTATGCTGAATTCTCCTACAACAACAGTTTTCAAGCAAGTTCGGGCAAGGCCCCATTTGAAATTCTGTATGGCAGGAAGTGTCGTACCCCTCTCAACTGGTCTGAAACCGGTGAACGTCAGCTTCTCGAAAATGACTTAATCACAGAGGTAGAGGAAATGTGCAAAGTCATTCGAGATATCCTCAAAGCAGCCCAATCCCGCCAGAAGAGCTACTATGATAGTAAGCACCGTCATTTGGCTTTCGAGATCGGAGATCATGTTTACCTCCATGTCTCTCCTATGAAAGGTACTCGTCGCTTCGGTATCAAAGGGAAGCTTGCCCCTAGATACGTGGGACCTTTCAAGATTGTCAGCAAGAGAGGCGATCTCGCCTATCAACTTGAGCTTCCTTCAAACTTTGCAAATGTTCATGATGTGTTCCATGTCTCTCAGCTCCGAAAGTGCTTCAAGACTCCTGACCGCACCGTCAACTTTGAGGACATTGAGATCCAAGAAGATCTTTCCTATCGTGAGCACCCCGTTGCTATTCTTGAAGAGATAGAACGCAAGACTCGCAAGAAGTCAATCAAATTCCTCAAAGTTAAGTGGTCACACCATTCCGACCGTGAAGCTACCTGGGAACGCGAGGATAACCTCCGTTCTGAGTACCGGGCGTTCTTTCAGTCCTAGATCTCGGGACGAGATCCTTTCGTAGTGGTGGAGTGTTGTAACACCCCGGATATGACTTTCCCAATTTGTACTCCAACTCTTGCCGTTTCCGGCGTTGAGTTATTTTATCTTCTCGGGTTCGGGTTTTTGTCTCCGTGTTTTGTTGTCGTTGTCATGCATCTCATATCATGTCATCATGTGCATTGCATTTGCATACGTGTTCATCTCATGCATTCGAGCATTTTCCCCGTTGTCTGTTTTGCATTCCGGCGCTTCGTTCTCCTCCGGTGGTCATTTCTAGCTTTCTTTCGTGCGTGGGGATTAAACATTTCCGGATTGGATCGAGACTTGCCAAGCGGCCTTGGTTTACTACCGGTAGACCGCCTGTCAAGTTCCGTACCATTTGGACGTCGTTTGATACTCCAACGGTTAACCGAGGGACCGAAAAGGCCTAACCCTAGTCCTGCTCCTCTCCGCGCGGCCGGACACGTCCGCCAGCGTCGGACATCACCGCCACCGCATATCGCGCGCTGCCACGTGGCCGAGCCGCCCCACACCGCCGCCTCAGTCCCGCCGGCCCGCTCGGCCCGGCCGGGGCCCCCGAAGCCCATCGGCTCCACCCCGCCGCCTGGGTGCCCGCGCCGCTCGACCGCCTTCGTCGTCACCGCCGCCATCGCCTGACGCCACTCCGCCGCCACCGTGCCCTGCCGGCCGGAGCAGAGCGCCGCCGCCGACGCGCCTCGTCGCCCGCACCTCCTCCGACATCACCGCGCCTCTCCGACTCGCCGGTGACCGGATCCGGCGAGATCCGGCCCGGAAGGGCCTCGGGCCCCTCCTCCTTCGAGCTCCGGCACCTTCTCCGGCTGTCTACAGTGCTCCCTCCGGCGAACCTCGATCAGCGTGCAAATCTGGATCTCGGACGAACGGTTGACTTTTTGCCCGAAACCCTAATCCATATGCCCATGTTCATCATGCTATAACTTTGCATCCGTAGCTCCGTTTTTGGCTTATAGCATATCAAAATGTTCGTCTCGGAGAGTACATCATTTCATTCCATTGCATCATTTTCATTTGAGTTCATCTTGGTGCCCGAAGTTCTGTTAGAAGAGGGCTACTTGAGATGATTGTCAGATCTGCTACTCCATTTAGTTATTTGTCATTTTTGCCATGATTATTGTGTGCATGATATGCCCATGAGCTCTACATATGTTTTTTAAGCATTTTGCCATCTTTCCAGAGGTGCAACCCATGTATTTTTGTGATGTGTGTGGTGACTACCACCAGCTTGCAAAGTGGTACACTTGTTAATGCTGATTTCAGGAACTTAGTAATTCCACTAAGTCCTTGATCTGTTTATCTCATATGGCCATATGTTCTTGTTGTTTCCTAGTGATCCGTGCCTCTTTTGAGGATGATCAGTAAGGATGTTTTGTTAATATTGTAGTGCTATATCCATCCATGTCTTTGTTTGCAATTATGGAGCACACTATCTTGAGTCAATCGAGCTCTACTTTTGCTACTACGTGAATCTGGGCAGATTGTCTACTTGTTAGCGTTTTTGCCGATGATGTTGTAGTTGATCCGTGCATGCTATGCTATTGTTCTTGCCATGCCTAGTTTGCATTTTGTGTATTGTTGATGGATGTATGCTTAGTTTTTCATGACTTGCTCCGTAGTGAGTGCATCGAGCTCGTAAACATGCCTACATGATATCTGTTTTCAGCATGTGCCAGTTTTCACTAAGTCTGAAAACTGATTATGTTTTTGCCATGTTCATATGCTTGCAATTGTATTTTCTGATCCCTTTTGGCTCAAGGTCACTAAGGGACTTTTGTTAAGATCTTTGAGTAGCTCCATGCCATGCTTTACTTTGCCATGTTCAGGTCCTGTAGCATGTAGTTTTGTTGCTCCGAAGTGTGCTACCTGATCTGAAATTCCATACAAGTGTTAATTTCACTAAGTCTGAGATCTGTTTACCATATGCATTTTTGCCATGCTTGTTTCAACCTGTGAATGGATGAATTGGCCGTAGCTCAGTGCTAGACTTTTGTTAAGAATCATGAATGCATCCCTGCCATGTATTGTGATGCCATGTTTGAGTATTGTAGCATGTTCATCTCATTGCATTTAAATGACTACTTTGCTGTAAATCGCAGACTAGTGTCATATTTGTTTTGCTTGCCATTTCCAAACCGTTACTCCGATTCCGGTGATCTTTATATCGTTTTCAAGCGATTTCATCTCATCTTTCCAGTGGCACACTTGTATTTCCATGTTGAGGCCAGGGTCAAGCATTCCTTGTCACATCTTGCATATGCATCCCGCATCGCATCCTGCATCGCATCCCGCATAGCATACCATTCTTGCATCATATTGTTTGATCCTTGCACGTGGTTGATTGTGTCCTTGTTGCTTTTTTGTCTTGTTTGGGTAGAGCTGGGAGACGAGTTCGCTAACGAGGAGCCCGTTGAGTTTGCTTTCGAGGATCCAGTCAACTCTGACAACTTTGCAGGCAAGATGATCATACCCTCGAAATCACTACTATCTTTGCTATGCTAGATTGCTCGCTCTTTTGCTATGCCAATGCTACGATGCCCACCACTTGCTTTCAAGCCTCCCAAATTGCCATGTCAAAACTCTAAACCACCTTGTCCTAGCAAACTGTTGATTGGCTATGTTATCGCTTTGCTCAGCCCCTCTTATAGCGTTGCTAGTTGCAGGTGAAGATTGGAGGCCGTTCCTTGTTGGAACATTTATTTACTTGTTGGGATATCATTATATTATCTTGTTATCTTAATGCATCTATAAACTTGGTAAACGGTGGAAGGCTCGGCCTCTCGCCTAGTGTTTTGTTCCACTCTTGCCGCCCTAGTTTCTGTCATATCGGTGTTATGTTCCCGGATTTTGCGTTCCTTACACGGTTGGGTTATAATGGGAACCCCTTAATATTTCGCCTTGATTAAAGCTTTTCCAGCAATGCCCAACCTTGGTTTTACCATTTTCCACCTAGCCTCCTTTTCCCTTGGGTTTCCGGAGCCCGAGGGTCATCTTATTTTAGCCCCCCGGGCCAGTGCTCCTCTGAGTGTTGGTCCAAATAGGGCCACTTGCAGCGCCACCTCGGGGCAACTCGAGGGTTGGTTTTTGTTGTACGTAGTGTTCATCTGAGTGTGACCTAAGAAAAAGATATGTGCAGCTCCTATCGGGATTTGTCGGCACATTCGGGCGGTGTTGCTGGATTTGTTTTAACCTGTCGAAGTGTCTTGGAGAACCGAGGTACCGAGTCTGATCGGAACGTCTCGGGAGGAGGTCAATTCCTTCGTTGACCGTGAGAGCTTGTCATGGTCTAAGTTGGGACTCCCCTGCAGGGTTTTGAACTTTCGAAAGCCGTGCCCGCGGTTATGGGCAGATGGGAATTTGTTAATGTCCGGTTGTACATAACTTGAACCTTAACTTAATTAAAATGAATCAACTGAGTGTGTTACCATGATGGCCTCTTCTCGGCGGGGTCCGGGAAGTGGACACGGTGTTGGAGCAATGCTTGCGCAGGTTGCTCTCTAGTTTCTCGCTCGCGCTTTGCCTCCTCTTCTCGCTCTCTTTTGCAAACTGGATAGGCACCATATTTGCTAGTCGCTTGCTGCAGCTCCACATATATCTTTACCTTGCCTTACCTATAAGCTTAAATAGTCTTGATCGTGAGGGTGCGATATTGCTTAGTCCCTGTGGCTCATAGATTACTATTACACCAGATGCAAGGCCTGATGATTCCGCTCCAGGTGACGCGCTCGAGCTCAAGTGGGAGTTCTACAAGGACTCTCAATGATACTATGTCTCTTTTCCTGATGATCAGTAGTGGTGCCCAGTTGGGAGTGATCGGGACCGTGTCACATGTTGGGTTATCTTTTATTTTGGCGCCGTAGTCGGGCCATGAGTGTTTGGATGCTGTAATGTTATTTATGTACCTTGGTTGACGTGGCGAGTGTAAGCCAACTATGTTATCTCCCCTTTATTATTTATGTTACATGGGATGTTGTGAAGATTACCTTACTTGCAACATATGCCTTCAATGCGATTATGCCTCTAAGTCGTGCCTCGACACGTGGGAGATATAGTCGCATCGAGGGTGTTACAGCTACACACTTGTTGCAAGTTGGTTGGTTGTGGCCAAGTTTTAATAGCATTGATCATAGAGTCATCAACATGAACACCCTTAGAGGACACAACCAAACCCAAGAAAACGAGCTTATCAACGCCAAAAAGGCATTTTTTCCATGTTAGCATAGAGATGCTCATTTATGTTCCTTGGTTGACGTGGCGAGTGTAAGCCAACTATGTTATCTCCCCTTTATTATTTATATTACATGGGATGTTGTGAAGATTACCTTACTTGCGACATATGCCTTCAATGCGATTATGCCTCTAAGTCGTGCCTCGACACGTGGGAGATATAGTCGCATCAAGGGTGTTACAGCTACACACCTGTTGCAAGTTGGTTGGTTGTGGCCAAGTTTTAATAGCATTGATCATAGAGTCATCAACATGAACACCCTTAGAGGACACAACCAAACCCAAGAAAACGAGCTTATCAACGCCAAAAAGGCATTTTTTCCATGTTAGCATAGAGATGCTCTTTTCGAAGAGTTTGCAAAATGGTTCAAACATGGGTGACATGATCTTTGAGAGATTTGCTATAAACAAGGATATCGTCGAAGTAGACCACAACAAACTCACCAATGTAAGGGCGAAACACATAATTTATAAGATGCATGAAAGTACCCGATGCTTCTGATAAACCCATAGGCATGACTGACCACTCATACAAACCAAACTTCGTTTTGAAAGCGGTTTTCCATTCATCACCCTCTTGTATGCGGATTTGATAGTAACCACTTTTATGATCAATTTTGGACAAAATAGTGGCACCGCTAAGTTCGTCAAGCATATCATCAAGGCGTGGAATGGGGTACCTATAGCGAATGGTGATAGCATTAATGGGTCTACAATCGGAACACATGCGAAAGCTACCGTCTCTTTTTGGCACAAGAATGACTGGAACGACACAAGGACTCAAACTTTCACGCGCATGTCCATGGTCTATGAGATGTTTTACTTGCGTTTGTATTTCTTTGGTTTCCTTAGGGTTGACGCGATAGGGAGCTTTGTTCAGAAGTGGTGCTCCGGGGATGAGCTCGCTGCGGTGCTCGATGCCTCGTAGAGGAGGTAGACCCAGAGGTAGCTCGCCGGGGAAAACATCTTGGAATTCCTGCAAAAGAGAAGACAACACTAGAGGTAGATCGTGAGAGTTGTTAGCTTTTGGTGCCTCGTCCTTGCACAAAAGGACGTAGTGTAGTATACTAGATGGGTTCTCACACACTTCTCTTATCTCACTTTTGGTGGCAAATAGAACTAAGTTCTTCTTTTCACTCGTCGTGGAGGCACTCATGTTGGGCTTGTGGTGCTTACTCTCTTTTTGGTGGTTCGCTCTCTCACTATTCTCTCCCCGATGGGTGGTTCACTTAGCTTGGAGACATAGGGCGAAGTACGTACTTCTTTCCTTTCATCTTGAAGATGTAGTGGTTTGTTCGGCCGTTGTGGATGACACCTCTATCAAATTGCCATGGTCGTCCAAGAAGAAGGTGGCAAACGGTCATTGGAACGACATCACACTCCAAAGTGTCTTCGTAAGCTCTGATTTTGAAGGAGACTTGCACTCTATGCTTGACTTGAATAGTGCCAGAGTCGCTTAGCCATTGAACTTTGTATGGATGTGAGTTCTTCGTCTTGGGCAATTGGAGCTTGGAGCAAAGTTCTTCGCTTGCTAAGTTAAGACAACTTCCTCCATCGGTGATGACCTTGACGGACCTTCCATTGATGCCGGCCTTGGTATGAAAGATATGGCATCTTTGGTCTTCTTCTTGTTGATGTTGAAGAGTCAAGACCTTGGAGACAACGAGAGCGGGACTTGAATCTTCATCACAAAAGACTTGTTCCTCTTCATCGTTCACTTGCCGGTGCATGGTGACTTTCTCAAGTGCTTTCGTTTCTCCTTCACTCATGGAGTCGTATGTACCATCGTCGTTGAGGATCATGGTCCACTTGTTGGTACACTCAAAGGACTTGTGGCCTCGGCCTCCGCATGTGAAGCATTTGAAGGAACTTGTCTTGACGGTCTCATCAGTTGGGGTAGATGATGATGAAGCTCTCGGCTTGAAGTTGCTCATTTTAGGAGGATTACTTGAGGTTTTCGATGCCTTCTTGTAACTCGACTTGTCGTTGTTGCTTTTAGAAGGCTTGGTTGAGGTAGACAGTGTTGGAGTCGTTGAACTTGGCATACTTGAAGTCATCTTGCACTTTACACTACTAGGACAAGGGCTATAGATGGAAATGACACTAATGGCGCACTAGACATGTGGTGCGCCATTACTATATACTAATGGCGCACCATCTGTTGGTGCGCCACTAGTAACAAAATGTTTTTTTTCATTTTTTCAAACATACTAATGGCGCATCCGGGCAGAGTGCGCCATTAGTAGTTAGAACTACTAATGGCGCACCAGCCGTAGAGTGCGCCACTACTGTATTTTTTTTACTTTTTTGCAAAACTACTAATGGCGCAGCGTTGCATAGTGCACCATTACTAGTTTAAACTGGTAATGGGCACTTTTTTTTACTTTTTGATATCATGAATACTTTTAAATTTCATGGGCACTTTTTGAATTTATGAATATTTTTTCAAATTTGATGATATTTTTTCAGATTCCATACGAAAAAATATTGAATATTCATGAGGACACTCGATCTCGATCCCCCTCCCTCTGGATAGCTATCCCTCTCGCCAGATCCCCCCCGCCGCCGCGCCCCCCCCCCCCCCCCCCCCCCCCCCCCCCCCCCCCCCCCCCCCCCCCCCCCCCCGGCACCCTCCCCCCGCTCCACCGCTGCCGCCGACCCCCCGCACCCTCCCCCGCTCCATGGCTTCTGTTTTCTTTTATTTCTGCAAGTTTGTGGCATTTAAAAATACCTAGTCATTTCCAAAATTCACCAAACTGCACATGCTCACTGTATGGAACATATCCAACATGGAATGTTGGGGAACGTAGCAGAAATTCAAAATTTTCCTACGTGTCACCAAGATCTATCTATGGAGAAACCAGCAACGAGGGAAAGGAGAGTGCATCTACATACCCTTGTAGATCGCTAAGCGGAAGCGTTCAAGAGAACGGGGTTGAAGGGGTCGTACTCGTCGTGATCCAAATCACCGGAGATCCTAGTGCCGAACGGACGGCACCTCCGTGTTCAACACACGTACAGCCCGGTGATGTCTCCCATGCCTTGATCCAGCAAGGAGAGAGGGAGAGGTTGAGGAAGACTCCATCCAGCACTAGCACAACGGTGTGGTGGTGGTGGAGGAGCGTGGTACTTTAGCAAGGCTTCGCCAAGCATCGCAAGAGACAAGGAGGGAGAGGGGTAGGGCTGCGCCAAGAAGGAGAGGAACTCGTGTGTCTTGGGCAGCCCAAACCTCAAGTATATGTAGGGGAAGGGGAGGGGCTGCGCCCCCACCTAGGGTTCCCTCCCTAGGGGTGGCGGCAGCCCCCAGATCCCATCTGGGTGGCGGCCAGGTGGAGGGGGAGAGGGAGGCGCACCAGGCATGGGCCCTAATGCCCATCTGCCCTTAGGGTTTGCCCCCCCTTCCTCCCCTTAGGCGCCTTGGGCCCTTGTGGGGGGGCGCACCAGCCCACCTGGGGCTGGTCCCCTCCCACACCTGGCCCATGCAGCCCTCTGGGGCTTGTGGCCCCACTTGGTGGACCCCCAGGACCCTCCCGGTGGTCCCGGTACGTTACCGATAAAACCCGAAACTTTTCCGGTGACCAAAACAGGACTTCCCATATATAAATCTTTACCTCCGGACGATTCCGGAACTCCTCGGGACGTCCGGGATCTCATCCGGGACTCCGAACAACATTCGGTAACCACATACAAACTTCCTTTATAACCCTAGCGTCATCGAGCCATAAGTGTGTAGACCCTACGGGTTCGGGAACCATGCAGACATGACCGAGACGTTCTCCGGTCAATAACCAACAACAGGATCTGGATACCCATGTTGGTTCCCACATGTTCCACGATGATCTCAGCGGATGAACCACGATGTTGAGGCTTCGATCAATCCCGTATGCAATTCCCCTTGTCTAGCGGTATTATACTTGCCCAAGATTCGATCATCGGTATCCCGATACCTTGTTTAATCTCGTTACCGGCAAGTCTCTTTACTCGTTCCGTAACACATCATCCCGTGATCAACTCCTTGATCACATTATGCACATTATGATGATGTCCTACCGAGTGGGCCCAGAGATACCTCTCCGTCACACGGAGTGACAAATCCCAGTCTCGATTCGTGCCAACCCAACAGACACTTTCAGAGATACCTGTAGTGTACCTTTATAGCCACCCAGTTACGTTGTGACGTTTGGCACACCCAAATATTCCAACGGTATCCGGGAGTTGCACAATCTCATGGTCTAAGAAAATGATACTTGACATTAGAAAAAGCTTTAGCATACGAACTGCACGATCTTTGTGCTAGGCTTAGGATTGGGTCTTATCCATCACATCATTCTCCCAATGATGTGATCCCGTTATCAATGACATCCAATGTCCACGGTCAGGAAACCGTAACCATCTGTTGATCAACGAGCTAGTCAACTAGAGGCTTACTAGGGACATGGTGTTGTCTATGTATCCACACATGTATCTGAGTTTCCTATCAATACAATTCTAGCATGGATAATAAACGATTATCATGAACAAGGAAATATAATAATAACCAATTTATTATTGCCTCTAGGGCGTATTTCCAACAGTCTCCCACTTGCACTAGAATCAATAATCCAGTTCACATCGATATCTGATTAACACTCAAGGTCACATCCCCATGTGACTAACACCCAAAGAGTTTTGGGTTTGGTCATGTTATGCTTGTGAGAGAGGTTTCAGTCAACGGGTCTGCAACATTCAGATCTGTATGTACTTCGCAAATTTCTATGTCATCTTGTAGATGCAACTACTACGCTACATTTGGAGCCATTTCAAATAACTGTTCTAGTTGGAGCTATTCCATTATACGTATCCGGTATCTCTACTCAGAGCTATCCGGATAGGTGTTAAGCTTTCATCGACGTAACTCTTTACGTCAAACTCTTTATCACCTCCATAACCGAGAAACATATCCTTATTCCTCTAAGGATAATTTAGACCGCTATCTGGTGATCTACTCCTAGATTACCTTTGTACCCTCTTGCCAGATATGTGGCAAGGCACACATCAGGTGCGGTACTCAGCATGGCATACCGTATAGACCCTATGATAAAAGCATAGGGGGCGACCTTCGTCCTTCCTCTTTTTTCTGCCGTGGTCCATCTTTAAGTCTTAACATCATACCTTACAACTCAGGCAATAAATCCTTCCATCTTGAACACCTTCAAGATCATGTCAAGGTATGTGCTCATTTGAAAGTACCATTAAGCGTTTTGACCTATCCTTATTGATCTTGATGCTCAATGTTCAAGTAGCTTAATCCAGGCTTTCCATTGAAAAACACTTTCCAAATAACCCTATATGCTTTCCAGAAATTCTACGTCATTTCTGATCAACAATATGTCAACAACATATATTCATCAGAAATTATATAGTGCTCCCACTCACTTCTTTGGAAATACAAGTTTCTCATAAACTTTGTGTACACCCAAAATCTTTGATCATCTCATCAAAGCATACATTCCAACTCCGAGATGCTTACTCCAGTCCTTAGAAGGATTGCTGGAGCTTTGCATACTTATTAGCATCTTTCAGGATTGACAAAACCTTCCGGTTGTATCACATACAACTTTTCCTCAAGAAAATCGTCGAGGAAACAATGTTTTGACATCCTATCTGCAAGATTTCATAAATAATGCAGTAATCGCTAATATAATTCCAACAGACTCTTAGCATCGCTACGAGTGAGAAAGTCTCATGATAGTCAACTCCTTGAACTTGTCGGAAAAAAAATCTTAACGACAAGTCGAGCTTTCTTAATGGTGATACTTTACCATCATTGTCCGTCTTTCTTTTAAAAATCCATCTGTACTCAACAACCTTACGACCATCGAGCCGTTCTGCCAAAGTCTACACTTTGTTTTCATACATGGATCCTCTCTCGGATTTTATGGCCTCATGCCATTTATCGGAATCTGGGCCCACCATCGCTTCTCCATAGCTCGTAGGTTCATTGTTATCTAGCAACATGACTTCCAAGACAGGATTACGTACCACTCTAAAGTAGTACGCATGCTTGTCATCCTACGAGGTTTGGGAGTGACTTGATCCGAAGTCTCATGATCAATATCATAAGCTTCCACTTCAATTGGTGTAGGTGCCACAGGAACAACTCTTTGTGCCCTGCTATACACTAGTTGAAGTGACGGTTCAATAACCTCATCAAGTCTCCACCATCCACCCACTCAATTCCTTCGAGAGAAACTTTTCCTTGAGAAAGGACCCGATTCTAGAAACAATCCCTTGTTGCTTTCGGATCTGAGACAGGAGGTATACCCAACTGTTTTGGGTGTCCTATGAAGATGCATTTATCCGCTTTGGGTTCGAGCTTATCAGCCTAAAACTTTTTCACATAAGCGTCGCAGCCCCAAACTTTTAAGAAATGACAGCTTAGGTTTCTCCAAACCATAGTTCATACGGAGTCATCTCATTGGAATTACGTGGTGCCCTATTTAAAGTGAATGTGGTTGTCTCTAATGCCTAACCCATAAACTATCGTGGTAATTCGATAAGAGACATCATGATATGCATCATATCCAATAGGGTGCAGTTATGATGTTCGGACACACCATCACACTATGGTGTTCCAGGCTGTATTAGTTGTGAAACAATTTCACAATATCTTAATTCTGTGCCAAACTCGTAATTCAGATATTCATCTCTATGATCATATCATAGATATTTTATCCTCTTGTCATGACGATCTTTCAACTTCACCTTGAAATTACTTGAACCTTTCAATAATTCAGACTTGTGATTCATCAAGTAAATATACTCAACATCTACTCAAATCATTTGTGAAGTAAGAACATAACAATATCCACTACACGCCTCAGCACTCATTGGACTGCACACATCAAAATGTATTACTTCCAACAAGTTGCTTGCTAGTTCCATTTTACTGAAAACGAGGGTTTCAGTCATCTTGCCCATGTGGTATGATTTGCATGTCTCAGGTGATTCAAAATCAAGTGAGTCCAAACGGTCCATTTGCATGGAGTTTCTTCATGCATATACACCAATAGACATGGTTCGCATGTCTCAAACTTTTCAAAACGAGTGAGCCCAAAGATCCATCAACATGGAGCTTCTTCATGCGTTTTATACCGATATGACTTATGTGGCAGTGCCACAAGTAGGTGGTACTATCATTACTATCTTATATCTTTTTGGCATGAACATGTGTATCAATACGATCGAGATTCAATAAACCATTCATTTTAGGTGCAAGACCATTGAAGGCATTATTCAAATAAATAGAGTAACCATTATTCTCCTTGAATGAATAACCGTATTGTGACAGACATAATCCAATCATGTCTATGCTCAACGCAAGCACCAATCTCGATGGTAGAGGGAGCGTGCGATGCTTGATCACATCAAGCTTGGGAAAAACTTCCAACACATATCGCCAACTCACCTTTAGCTAGTCTCCGTTTACTCCACAGCTTTTTATTTCGAGTTTACTAACATTTAGCAACCGAACCGGTATCTAATACCATGGTGCTACTAGGAGTACTAGTAAAGTACACATTAACACAATGTATATCCAATATACTTCTATCGACTTTGCCAGCCTTCTCATCTACCAAGTATCTAGGGTAATTCTGCTCCAGTGGCTGTTCCCCTTATTACAGAAGCACTTAGTCTCGGGTTTGGGTTCAACCTTGGGTTTCTTCACTAGAGGAGCAGCTGATTTGCCGTTTCATGAAGCATCCCTTTTTGCCCTTGCCCTTCTTGAAACTAGTGGTTTCACCAACCATCAACAATTGATGCTCCTTCTTGATTTCTACTTTTGTGGTGTCAAACATCGCGAATATCTCAAGGATCATCATATATGTCACTGATATATTATAGTTCATCACGAAGCTCTAGCAGCTTGGTGGTAATGACTTCGGAGAAATATCACTATCTCATCTGGAAGATCAACTCCCACTCGATTCAAATGATTGTTGTACTCAGACGATCTGAGCACAAGCTCAACAATTGAGATTTTGTCCCTTAGTTTTTGGGCTAAGAAAATCGTCGGAGGTCTTATACCTCTTGACGTGGGCACGAGCCTGAAATCTCAATTTCAGCCCTCGAAACATCTCATATGTTTCGCGACGTTTCAAAACGTCTTCGGTGCCTCAACTCTAAACCGTTTAACTGAACTATCACGTAGTTATCGAAATGTGTATGTCAGATGTTCGCAACATCCACAGACGACGTTCGATGTTCAGCACACTGAGCGGTGCATTAAGGACATAAGCCTTCTATGAAGCAATGAGGACAATCCTAAGTTTACGGACCTAGTCCGCGTAATTGCTACTATCAACTTTCAACTAAATTTTCTCTAGGAACATATCTAAATAGTAGAACTAAAGCGCGAGCCACGACATAATTTGCGAAGACCTTTTGACTATGTTCAGGATAATTAAGTTCATCTTATGAACTCCCACTCAGATAGACATCCCTCTAGTCATCTAAGTGATTACATGATCCGAGTCAACTAGGCCGTGTACGATCATCACGTGAGACGGACTAGTCAACATCGGTGAACATCTTCATGTTGATCGTATCTACCATACGACTCATGCTCGACCTTTTGGTCTCTTGTGTTCCGAGGCCATGTCTGTACATGCTAGGCTCGTCAAGTCAACCTAAGTGTTTTGCATGTGTTCCGAGGCCATGTCTGTACATGCTAGGCTCGTCAACACCCGTTGTATTCGAACGTAAGAATCTATCACACCCGATCATCATGTGGTGCTTCGAAACGACGAACTTTTCGCAACGGTGCACAGTTAGGGGAAACACTTTCTTGAAATTTTAATGAGGGATCATCTTATTTACTACCGTTGTTCTAAGCAAATAAGATGCATAAACATGATAAACATCACATGCAATCAAATAGTGACATGATATGGCCATCATCAATTTGCTCCTCTTGATCTCCATCTTCGGGGCTCCAGGATCATCATCGTCACCGGGATGACACCATGATCTCCATCATCATGATCTCTATCATCGTGTCTTCATGAAGTTGTCTCACCAACTATTACTTCTACTACTACAGCTAACGGTTAGCAATAAAGTAAAGTAATTACATGACGTTTATGTTGACACACAGGTCATAAATAAATTAAGACAACTCCTATGGCTCCTGCCGGTTGTCATACTCATCGACATGCAAGTCGTGATTCTTATTACAAGAACATGATCAATCTCATACATCACATATATCATTCATCACATCCTTTTGGCCATATCACATCACATGGCATACCCTGCAAAAACAAGTTAGACGTCCTCTAATTGTTGTTTGCTTGTTTTACGTGGCTGCTATGGGTTTCTAGCAAGAACGTTTCTTACCTACGCAAAACCACAACGTGATATGCCAATTGATATTTACCCTTCATCGAATCCGTTCCGACTAAAGTGGGAGAGACTGGCACCCGCTAGCCAACTTATGCAACTAGTGCATGTGAGTCGGTGGAACCTGTCTCACGTAAGAGTACGTGTAAGGTCGGTCCAGGCTGCTTCATCCCACAATACCGTCAAAACAAGATTGGACTAGTAACGGTAAGCATATTGAACAAAATCAACGCCCACAACTACTTTGTGTTCTACTCGTGCGTAGAATCTATGCAATAGACCTAGCTCATGATGCCACTGTTGGGGAACGTAGCAGAAATTCAAAATTTTCCTTGGTGTCACCAAGATCTATCTATGGAGAAACCAGCAACGAGGGAAAGGAGAGTGCATCTACATACCCTTGTAGATCGCTAAGCAGAAGCGTTAAAGAGAACGGGGTTGAAGGAGTCGTACTCATCATGATCCAAATCACCGGCGATCCTAGTGCCGAACGGATGGCACCTCCGCGTGCAACACACGTACAGCCCGGTGACGTCTCCCATGCCTTGATCCAGCAAGGAGAGAGGGAGAGGTTGAGGAAGACTCCATCCAGCAGCAGCACAACGGCGTGGCGGTGGTGGAGGAGCGTGGTACTCCAGCAGGGCTTCGCCAAGCATCGCAAGAGACGAGGAGGGAGAGGGGTAGGGCTGCGCCAAGAAGGAGAGGAACTCGTGTGTGTTGGGCAGCCCAAACCTGAAGTATATATAGGGGAAGGGGAGGGGCTGTGCCCCCACCTAGGGTTCCCTCCCTAGGGGTGGCGGCAGCCCCCAGATCCCATCTGGGTGGTGGCCAGGTGGAGGGGGAGAGGGAGGCGCACCAGGCATGGGCCCTAAGGCCCATCTGCCCTTAGGGTTTGCCCCCCTCCTCTCCTTAGGCGCATTGGGCCCTTGTGGGGGGACGCACCAGCCCACCTGGGGCTGGTCCCCTGCCACACCTAGCCCATGCAGCCCTCCGGGGCTTGTGGCCCCACTTGGTGGACCCCCGGGACCCTCCCGGTGGTCCCGGTACGTTACCGATAAAACCCGAAACTTTTCCGGTTGCCAAAACAGGACTTCCCATATATAAATCTTTACCTCCGGACCATTCCGGAACTCCTCGTGACGTCCGGGATCTCATCCGGGACTCCGAACAACATTCGGTAACCACATACAAACTTCCTTTATAACCCTAGCGTCATCGAACCTTAAGTGTGTAGACCCTACGGGTTCGGGAACCATGGAGACATGACCGAGATGTTCTCCGGTCAATAACCAACAGCGGGATCTAGATACCCATGTTGGTTCCCACATGTTCCACGATGATCTCATCGTATGAACCATGATGTCGAGGATTCGATCAATCCCGTATACAATTCCCTTTGTCTAGCGGTATTGTACTTGCCTGAGATTTGATCGTCGGTATCCCGATACCTTGTTCAATCTCGTTACCGGCAAGTCTCTTTATTCCTTCCGCAACACATCATCCCGTGATCAACTCCTTGATCACATTGTGCACATTATGATGATGTCCTACTGAGTGGGCCCAGAGATACCTCTCCGTCACACGGAGTGACAAATCCCAGTCTCGATTCGTGCCAACCCAACAGACACTTTCAGAGATACCTGTAGTGTACCTTTATAGCCACCCAGTTACGTTGTGACGTTTGGCACACCCAAAGTATTCCTACGGTATCCGGGAGTTGCACAATCTCATGGTCTAAGGAAATGATACTTGACATTAGAAAAAGCTTTAGCATACGAACTACACGATCTTTGTGCTAGGCTTAGGATTGGGTCTTGTCCATCACATCATTCTCCCAATGATGTGATCCCGTTATCAACGACATCCAATGTCCATGGTCAGGAAACCGTAACCATCTATTGATCAACGAGCTAGTCAACTACAGGCTTACTAGGGACATGGTGTTATCTATGTATCCACACATGTATCTGAGTTTCCTATCAATACAATTCTAGCATGGATAATAAACGATTATCATGAACAAGGAAATATAATAATAACCAATTTATTATTGCCTCTAGGGCATATTTCCAACATGGAACATTTCGGTTTGGGATTATTTGGATATTTCAAATATTTACTAGCATTTAAATGCCCAAATGCAAGTTACATATGATTTAATTCAATCATCTTGTGATGACCTAGAAAATTGTGAAACCATTTTGTTAGAGGTTCTAACCCAAGACAAAAAGGGTGGACTTTTTAGAAGGGCATTTCAGGTTCATTGAAAATGATTTTAGTAAACCCTAGTTGTTTTTAGGGGGGATGCTGGGGGTTCTGTCATCCCCATTTCAAATTTCTGGAAAAGTAAACATGATGCAACACTCTAATGCATGAACTAGCTAGGATGTGACAGCCAACTTGATCTATTTATCTTGCAATGGGAAGAGGTGCCTGGTAGTGGGTTCGATCTTAAGGAGCTTGATCCCAGTGACAGAAAGGGAACCGACACGTATGTATCGTTGCTACTACGGATAAAAATATGGGATCTATATCTACACAATTCATAAACAGATCTTGTTGGCATCATGTCATTGTTCTTATTGCATTACTCCATTTTTCCAAGAACTTAATACATTAGATGCATGCTGGATGGTGGTCGATGTGTGGAGTAATAGTAGTAGATGCAGGCAGGAGTCGGTCTACTAATCTTGGGCGTGAGGCCTATGTAATGATCCTTGCCTGGATATCGTCATAATTATTTGAGGTTCTATCAATTGCCCAACAGTAATTTGTTTACCCACCGTTTGCTATATTTCTCGAGAGAAGCTCCTAGTGAAACCTACGCCCCCGGGTCTTCTTTCTCATATATTTGCTTGCGATCTACTTTTCCTTTGCATTTTTACTCAGATGTATTAAACCGAAAATACAAAAATACATTCTTGTACTTTATTTTATTTATGATCTGTTATTTCAATCTACCACAAATTTCTGGCATCATTACCTGAAAGGGATTGACAACCCCTTTAACACGTCGGGTTGCGAGGTGTTGTTATTTGTGTGCAGGTGTTGTTTACGCTGTGTTGCTTGGTTCTCCTACTTGTTCGATAACCTTGTTTCATCACTGAGGGACATACCTACCTTCACTGCGCTACATCATCCCTTCCTCTTTGGGGAAATACCGACGTAGTCCTAGCATACATGAGTTTTCTGGCGCTATAGTCAGGGAGCAATCAATGCCTAGTACAGCCACAGAAGCCATGGCGCGGGCTCAGCTGCTGCTGAGGTTTCCACCAACGGTCGAGCAGATAGACGAATGGTGTGCCACCATCCAATGTCTGCTCAGTTTCGATGTGGCTGGGGGCTGGCAGCGAACTGGCCAGCCACAACCTCCCCAAGCAATGACAATGACTCGTGTTGTTCGCCGTACAGAAGTGGCCATCCCCACTATGCAGTCCCCACCATGGCAACCAATGCTAGTGCAGCAGAATCAAGAACATGACGATGTCTCGATGGCCTCTCCTGACCCTCGAGCACGTCCATGCCTACGGCGAGACCTGGAGGATAGGCAGGGGGAGGTGTGCGTGCCGTCGTTATGCGACGCCATGACGACCACTGCCAGACCGATGGGTGTGATGGATCCGGTGTCAACGAGCCTGCGCTCGATATTGGCAGGTGCCTGCCTTTCAAGGTTTGGTGCCCTGCCTTTACTCGAGACTTGCGGCAAGTCCGTTGGCCGTCCGTTCGCATGTTCAAGCGAGACATACCAAAGAAGTACGATGGGAGGGTAAACCTGACAGAGTTTCTAAGAATCTACACCATCATTGTTTAGGCTGTCGGGGGAAGAGATGAGAAGGTGTTTGCCAACTACTTCCCTTTGGCTCTCAAGTCCAATGTGAGGTCTTGGCAAATGCACATGCCGGAGAACTCCATTTCGTCGTGGGCTCACCTGTGCCACTAGTTCATTGGTGCCTTCACCGGCGGCCATCAAGAGCCAGGCCGACCCAGAGACTTGCAGCTTCTCCAACATAAGGAAGGAGAGACCCTCAGTAAGTATCTACAGATATTCAACAAGGTCAATAGGAACATCCCAAATATCCATCCGGTAGTTGTGACAGCAGCCTTCCGGTCCAATGTGTGCAATTGCCGGATCTGTTCCAAGATGAACGTACGTTTTCCCAAGACTATGAAGAAGCTTTACACCTTGGTGGATACGTGTGCTGGAATGCAGGCGGGAAGGAATCCGCCTGGAGTGGAAGATTGCACCAACATCGATTCAGAGGATGATGATGAATCTACCAGTCAGAAGAAGAGCAAGAAGCGCAATAAGAAGCGGAAGGATAAGGCAGCGATGACTGTTGAAGGATCGGGGACACTTAGTACCGGCAAGAAGGCCAAGGCTGATGTCCCCGGCAAGGAGGCTGTTGTGTGCGCTGACTGTCGGGAGGCCGCAGCTGCCGAGAAGACAGGGAAATGTGATGGGCCGTATTGCAAGATTCGTCAGACCAAAGGCCACGACCTTCAAGAGTGTTATCAGGTTGAGTAGCTCGTCAATAGACAGAGAGTAGAGTATGAGAAGCGTTACAAGGAAAAAGGTAAGAATATTGCTGGTAGTAAGGGCCAAGGCGGTGAAGTAAATCGCCCTGGCAAACCGTTCCGGATCCAAGGAAAACCCGCCAGAGGTCGAGAGAAGGAAGCCTGTGATGGTGAGAGTGACGAAAGTGACGAAGAGGAAACCAATGAGAAGGAGTTTCAGAAGGCCAATGACGCCCTTTGCATTGACGGGGGTGCATATTTGCACAACTCTCACGGCCAGCTCAAGCGGTGGGCACGAGAAGTCAACGCCGTGGAACCAACGCCAAAGGCCTGAAAACCACTCAACTGGTCACGCGTGCCAATCATCTTTGACGAAGAGGATCATCCTGACCATACCACGGCGGTAGGATGTTTGCCATTATTGGTCTCTCCAACAATTCGGAACCTCAAGGTCACAAAAATGTTGGTGGACGGCGGGGCCAGGTTGAATCTGATCTCCCCAGCAGTCATCAGCAAACTTCAAATAGCATAGGTAGAGTTAGAGGTTACCGGCACATTTCAAGGAGTTAATCCTGGCAGGAGTCGTCCTAAGGGAAAGATCACGCTGTCAATGACGTTTGTGGGAGAGCTAAACTACCGGACTGAGAAGATTGTGTTTAATGTGGTCGACCTCTCCCTGTCGTACAATAGGATCCTTGGGCGCCTCGCCCTGTCTAAATTCATGGCTGCATCCCACTATGACTACAACACATTGAAGATGCCTGGGCCTATGGGAGTAATTACCATCCCATCAGACGAGAAGGATGCTATCATTTGCGTGGACAAGATGTACCTGGACGCGGTCACGGCAGAGGCAATAGCAGTAGCAGTTCCCGCCAATGAGGACAGAGGAAAGAAGAAGGGTAGCAAGGACGCTGGCAAGGAGTCCAGGAAGCGTACCTCTTCGGAGTGTGTTGCTCCTGTTGATGACTTGCCGGAGAGTTCCAACAGCAAGAGATCCAAGGTCATTGCTCCCCAAGTGAAGAAGGTCCTGGTAGGGCTGTATGCTGTTGACGGTACTTTCACTATCAGCGCCACCCTCGATGACAAATAGGAAAGCGCGCCCGTTGCCTTCCTGCGGGCGAATATCGATGTGTTTTCCTAGCAACCATCTGATATCCCCGGTGTTCCTAGGGAGGTAATCGAGCACCACCTTGCTGTCTACCCACACGCCCAACCTGTCAAGCAGAAAGTCCGGAAGCAGGCCTTGGAGAGGCAGTAGTTTATTGTGGAAGAGATCAAGAAACTTAAAGTAGCTGGTTTGGTCAGAGTAGTGCTACATCGCACGTGGTTAGCAAATCCAGTGGTGGTTCGGAAGGCTAACAGGAAGTGGAGGCTTTGCATTGATTTCACAGATCTCAGCAAAGCATGCCCGAATGATCTGTTTCCCTTGCTATGTATTGATCAGATTGTGGATTTCACATCAGGCTGCTATTTGCTCTCCTTTCTGGATGGATAGTCTTGGTATCACCAAAGTTTCATGTCCAAGGAAGACGAAGAGGAGACATCGTTCATCACTAAATGTGGTATGTACTATTTTATCCACATGCCATTTGGATTAAAGAGTGTCGGGTCCACTTTTGCAAGGGCAGTCCAGATTGGTTTCAAGCCATAGCTGCACAGAAACATTGAAGCTTATATGGATGATATTGTGGTCAAGACCAAGGATAGAGCCACCCTTATTCAGGATTTGGAGGAAACATTTTTCTTATCTGTGCAAGATCAATTTGAAGCTCAACCCGGAGAAGTGTGTGTTTGGCGTTCCTTGCTTGTGTTCTTTGTGTCCCATCGGGGGATCGAAGCAAACCCTGTCAAGATTAAAGCTATCGAGCAGATCCAAGCACCTAGGATAGTTAAAGATGTGAGGTGTCTGACAGGGTGCTTTGCCGCGCTAAGCAGATTCATTTCCAAGTATGCCGAGCGTGCCCTACCATTCTTCAAAATTTTGAAGAAGGTAAGGCCCATGAAGTGGACTCTAGAGGCATATGCAGGTTTGCAAGAATTGAAGACATACTTGTCCTCTCTGCCCACCTTGGTTGCCCCAAAACCGCAAGACCCTGTGTTGCTATACTTAGTGGCACCCAACCAAGTGGTTAGCGTGGCCTTGGTGGCGCAGTGGGAAGTGGACGAAGCAAGGAGTGAGCAAGGACCCGCAGAGCCAGAGAAGGATCAGGGCAGTAATGAACACGTCATCGAAAGCAACTCCAAGGACAAGGCAAGGAAGAAAGTGGTGCAGTGCCTAGTGTACTTCGTCAGCTCATTACTATAGGGGGCTAGATCGAGGTACTCTTGATCTTTGGTATCATCATGGCCTCAAGGAAACCACGCCATTACTTCCAAGCCCACAAGATTATAGTTGTCACTCGTTTCCCGTCGCAAAGGATACTCTGAAACCCTGAGGCTATCGGCATAATAGTGGAGTGGGCTTTGGATTTATCTAGTTTTGGTTTGAAGTTCGAGAGCACGAGAACTATCCATAGTAGGGCATTGGCAGAGTTTATAGTCGAATGGACGCTAACGCCTGATGACGAAGTGATAGAGACAGTTATCCCCGGCAAGGAATCACCCCAAGAATGGATTATGTATTTGGATGGTGCCTTTTCCCTGCAAGGTGGAGGAGCTAGCGTGCTTCTTGTCGCCCCCTCTGGGGAGGACTTGAAGTACGTCGTCTATATGCATTTTGCCTGGGAAGAGGCAACCAACAATACAACAGAGTATGAAGGGATCCCTGTCGGGCTCAGGATTGCCTCATATTTCAGAATTAAGAGGCTGATCATTCAAGGGGATTCACAGCTTGTGGTGAGACAAGTCAATAGGGATTTCCAAAGCCCACTGATGGAGGAATACATCAAGCAAGTGAGAAGAATGGAGGAACGCTTTGATGGATTGCAAACAGAGCACATACCCCGTGCAGAAAACAGCATAGCTGATCATTTGTCAAAGTGTGTTGCGCAGAAGCTTCCTGTGGAACCAGTGACTTCTATTGTCCATCTTACTCAGCCCTCGGTATCCCCAATGACAATGGCCCAGAAAAGGAGAAAGTTGGACTCCGGTAAGCCTCAATTTCCCTCAGTTAGACAACCAAGGTATCAATCCAGTAGAAGACAATGCACAAATCACAATACCTACATAAACAATCAAACAACTTGCACCCAACGCGATAAAGGGGTTGTCAATCCCTTCATGGTCATTTGCAAAAGTGAGATCTGATAGAGATAGATAAAACTAAACAAAATATAAAGTAAATATTTTTGGGTTTTTTGGTTTATAGATCAGACAATAAAAGATTGCAAAATAGTAGATCGAAACTTATATGAAGGAAAATAGTAGATCAAAAACTTATATGATGGAGAATAGACCCCATGGCCATAGGTTTCACTAGAGGCTTCTCTCAAGATAGCAAATAATACGATGGGTGAACAAATTACTGTCAAGTAATTGATAGAAAAGTGCCAAGTTATGATGGTATCTAAGGCAATGATTATGAAATATAGGCATCACATTCATCTCAAGTAGACCGAAACGATTCTGCATCTACTACTATTACTCCACACATCGACCGACTCATGCATCCATCTAGAGTATTAAGTTCATGAAGAACAGAGTAACACATTAAGTAAGATGGAAACAATACAATACGTGCCATCTTTTTATCCTTGATAGAAACAATACAATACGTGCCTTGCTGCCCCTATTGTCACTGGGAAAGGACACCGCAAGATTGAACCCAAAGCTAAGCACTTCTCCCATTGCAAGAAAAACAAATCTACTTGGCCAAACCAAACCGATAGTTCAAAGTGAATTACAAAGGTATCAAATCATGCATAAAAGAATTCACAGAACATTAAAATAATATTCATAGATAAGCTGATCATAAATCCACAATTCATCGGATCTCAACAAACACACCGCAAAAGCAGATTACATTGGATAGATCTCCAAGAACATCGAGGAGAACATGGTATTGAGAATCAAAGAGAGAGAAGAAGCCATCTAGCTACCAGCTATGGACTCGTAGGTCTGATGTAAACTACTCATGCTTCATTAGAAGGGTAATAGAGTTGATGTAGAAGCCCTCCATGATTGAATCCCCCTCCGGCAGGATGCCGGAAAAGGCCCCAAGATGGGATGTCAAGAGAACAAAAGGTTGCGATGGTGGAAAAGTGTTTTCGTGGATGCTTCTGGTGGTTTGGGAATATATGTGAATATATAGGAGGATGATCTAGGTCAGGGGGTCACTGTCGGCATTCTGGGAACGGGGGCACCCGGACTTGCGTGCCTGCGGCGCACGCTGTGGCTCCATTGACGGCCTAGTACGGCCCACCTTCAACATCAATAGCTCAAGACCATCAGGAGGGGCCAAGCCTCGCGAGGCGGACGAGACGAAGATCTCTAGAAGGATCAGCCTCCTCAGGCTGTCTCCTAAGGAGCGGAGATTCCTATGCCAGCCTCAGCTTGTGAGGTTCAGATGACGTGAGCCATGACGACCAAGGCCAGGCGGGCGCCAGAGGGCATAGGATGGCAGTTTCCTCTTTGGTGCTATGAAGGCAATCGCAGGCGCGGAGTCCCGAGGAATCAACTAAAGGTTTCCATTCTGGTGCAACAAGACCAAGACCGCCAGGACGGCAGGACAGAGGTCATCGCCGAGCCCACCGCGGCATCACGACCAGGAGCTTTGCAGGCGTAGACTACTTTTGTTAGGATAATTCCTTTCTTATTAGTTTCCAAGTGCAAAATGTTCATTGCCTTGATCAGATACTTTTAGCCTTTTAGAAGCGAGCATTTCCGCAGCTTCTATTTTTCCTAAAGCTAATGAACCGAATGGAAGAGAAAAACTTGGAATAAATAATAAAGAAGGAACCAACAAGAAAATAAAGAATTGTTCCAACCTCAGCTCGGGGTCTGTCTGGAAATGGCAAATAGTTCTGTCTCTCATCTCCTCTCGCCATAGTGTCAAGAAAAACAAGTGAATAATTGGAATAGAACACATCGTCAATCAAAATCAGGTAGGATGTATTATAAAACAAAGCCTTGCCTCACTTGATAAGATGCACTAGCTATCTCCCTTTGAATTTGGTCGTTGTGGGATCCCTTCCCGCCTTCACTGCGGAAGAGGACCAATGCCAAAATAAATAGGACCTAGCCACCATCATAGGGGACAAGAGACCGTATCGGATCCGTTCCATCCTCACCAGCTCACCAGCCCACTCGAGAACATGAACATGCTTCCTCCTGAGGTCCTTCTTCCACCTTAATAGTTCATCATTAGCCCCTCGAGGCCAATCCACCACAAAGTAGGAGTAGGGTTTTACACCGAAAGGTGGCACAAAACTGGGTAAACTGTTGTGTCCCATTTCCTTCCAGTTTGTCGAGCTAGGCCGTGAGATTAGCGAGTAGGCAGACTGGGAGGTTGAGTTCTTCGCACGCACCCTAGAGTTCAAACCTCTCAAGGGTCTGCGGAACCCGAAATCCGACATTTGGCGTGCCAGGTACGGGTGCATCAGAGCCTCTCTTCCACCGGTCGATTCGCCACCACTCCACCACTCCCATGGCTGACGCTCGTCGAGCTCAGGCTGAGCGTTGGGCTGCCCTCGCTGCTCACGTCACTCAGACGGTACCAGCTGGCAATGGCTGCCATCGTCGTCCCCGTCCCATGTGGCAAACGCCGCCACCGGCCCCGCGGGCCATGAGTAGCAAGCTTCATCGCTACATACCTCTATACGGCGAGACTGGTTCACTACCACCCCATCGCTGACTCCGGTTATTTTCTCTTCCCAGGCTCGTCGTGGTCCGGCGAATGCGCATGCTGCGCTGCTCATGGCACGCGAGCTCCTGTGCTATCGCACGGTCAACAAGCTCTATGAGGACTGGCTAGACCGCATCACCGAGCTCGTCAGCGCCGCCGGAGAATCGCCTGCACCATCTGGCTCGCTACCTCACCCACCACCTCCCGTGGGTAACGTTACTCACGGAGCACCTCCTCCACCTCCCAGGCAAGACGTCGTCATCAAGCCAGGGTGGGAGGCTCCTTAGCACGATCTACATTATAGGGCGCCCGCTCGCGACGAGGCAAGCTGCCAGGTGGTGCCGCGGCCGCAAGAAGATGCGCGTGTGCTCCCAGATCTGCCACTTCAATACTGTGCGCCGCCTATGATGGTGGCGCGCGAGCGCCATGATCAGGGTCCACCTCCACGGTGGGTACTGGTTTCCCATGGCCCTCAAGGACCACGCGTGCTCATGGCTCCTGAACCTCCCCGTGGGATCGATCTCCTGCTAGGACGAGATGCGGGAGCGTTTCTTTGCCAACTTTCAGGGCACTCGCAACCGCCCACCAGCCGCCAGTGACCTATGGCACATCAAGCAGTAGCCGGGAGAAATCTTGTAGAACTACATCCAACGCTTCAACAGTGTCCACCTCAAGATCCCCAAGGTGTCGGATGAAGCCATCATCTCAGCATTCACTGATGGCGTCCGCGACATCAAGATGAAGGAGGAGCTCGCCATCCACGAGGACATGTGCACGACTCTGGAGTTCAACATGGCAACCAAGTGCGCAAAGAGCTGAGGAGGGACGCCTCTCCCTCCTTGAGCTCCGAAAGCTGACCAAAATACAAGAAGACCAAGGCCAAGGATGTGATGAGCAAGGGGCCGGCCATGCTTGTGGACGAACCAGAGATGAAGTGCGGCTGCGACCATTAGAAGTCATCCAAGGGCACCGCCCATTCTGCGTTTTCCACAACGTGCACACCCACAACACCAACCATTGCCAGGAGCTCAGGGCCATCGGCTACAGGCGCCTCGGTCGTCGCCTCGAGCGCAATGACCGAGGCTACGACCGCAGAGGTGGCAGAGGCGGAAGGCGCTGGGCAGGCCGCGACCCACACCAGGACTAGTGCGACGAGCCTCATAAGGACCGCTGGCAGGGCCAGCCTCATGAGGGTGCCTAGCATGATCAGCCTCGCGAGGACCGCCCTCAGGGCAATGCTGGCCCTCCCCCGCTGCCACCACCACCATGAAGGAATGATGACCACCACCAGGACGAGGGGGCTGGGGAATTCCAGGAGCCTCGCGTCATCACTTGCATCCTGGGTCGCGCTCAAGCCCCCGCCTCCCATCGTATCTTCAAGTAGTTTGCGCGCGAGGTGAACGCGGCCCTCCCCAAGCTCGAGGTAACACGTCTGCTCCGGTGGTCCAAGTACGCCATCACCTTTGACTCTTCCGACTAGCTCAAGTGTGTAGCCACAGCCAGTGCCCTTCCGATGCTCTGCTCGCCCATCATCAGCATTGTCCTCATCACCAAGACACTCATCGATGGCGGCGCGAGGCTCAATGTTCTCTCTGTCTAGACATTCGACAGGCTCCATGTATCGTACCACCAGTTTCAGCCTACCAAGCCCTTCTTAGGAATGACCGACGGCTCCACCACCCCGATAGGGCTGGTCCGGCTCCCTGTCATCTTCGGCAAGCGTGACAACTACTACACCGAGCTCATCGACTTCGACATTGCCCACATTCGCCTCCCGTATATTGCCATCCTCAGGTATCCTGCCCTGGCCAAGTTCATGGTTGTGACCCACCATGGCTACACCATCCTCAATATGCCAGGAAGCTGCGACATCATCACCGTCGCTTGCGAGGAGAAGGACGTAGTGTGCTCTCTCGAGCGTGCTTACCAGGTTGCGGAGGTTGAGGACCCAGACGACGATAGCGCTGCCTACCCTCCTGAGGCTGTCCCCAAGAAGAAGAAGCTGCTGCTCCGCCAAGGATCTCAGGAGGATGGGGCACCCGGCGGCGCTGCCTCAAGCCCTATGCCCACTCATGGGGCGCCTTCCCCTCTCAAATAGCAAGGCGGGCCCGGCGCCCCTCTCAGGTTGGGCTCAGGGGCTCTCCTATGGAGTGGCTCAGACCTGGCCAATGTCACGAGGGAGGCGCTCGGGCACCATGTGGAGGCGTGCTTCAATGCGCGCTTCCGTGAGGAAAGTGCAAGGTGGTAGGCGCCAGGCCCTCAGGACTTCATCACCAAGGCAATAGAGGAGCTTCAAGATGCAAGAGCTATGCAGGGCGACCATCGCCCACCACCCAGCACAACTCCCTGGCCCGGTGAGGACAGTGAGCTCCGCGCCTGCGTCAACATCATTGGGCTCAATAGGGCCATGTCTTATAGGCTCTTTTGGCCATCCCACGTTTGCCGAACAGGGCTGCCGTGCATCAATGCCATACGCGGGGAGTCCTGGCGGCTCGGGAGGCCAGGCACTAGGTGATCCTGTTAGAGGCGGTGATGGACCTGGCGGGCCCCCCGGTCCTCTGGAGCCTCCCGAAGTTCGAGGCCTTGGCGGCTCATGAGGGGCAACTTCTACAGCACGCGTCTTCAGCTACTCCAACACTTCTTCGGCAATGTTGCCAGGTGACATTTTTGTGGTTTGTTTAGTTGGGGGCGCCCTTGGGCTGCATCATCCCCAAGCCGCGTGGGTCCATCCCCGTGGCATGTATCCTTCTTGCATCTACCAGAACTGGCTTTACCCTATTCCATGAGTTGCTTTATGATTATCACTCACTTGTCTGGTGCCCTATCGCCCTTCGTGGCCTTCCCGCATTGTTGACCGGCCTCTTGCTCATCCCGCAACGAGGGCTACACATGCTGGCATGACTCTTGTGCTCGGGTCCGTCCTTGCAATGCTAACAAATCTGAGTGATCGAGCTCTGGCTCGCGGCTTAGCCCACATGCGTCACCTATCTAGGTCCTTAGTGCCTCATCTTCTTGTGGAAAGATTAGCGGCTAGATAGCAAGCGCGGTTATGGGTTGTATTCTCCTCCTCGGACTAACTCGCAGGAACCTCCGAAGCCCAATTGCGGACAGGCCCGCCGGGATCTCCTTTTTCCATGAAAATTTGCTTGCATGTTAAAGGGGGGCCTCCAGAGCATCGTGCCTCAGGGGATCCTATTGGCTCTCGAGCCCTCGCCCCTGTCCTTGACCACGGCATCGCGACCTAGCATACTAGCAGCGGGTGTGCCTCGCTCGAGGGCCGGGATCCGAGGACGTAGAGCGCCTAGTTGAGAGAGGGAAAGGGGGGATCGACATGAGACCTACCTAGAAGCATCACCGCTAAGGCACGATCAAGAACTGTGGAAGGGAAATCTCACGAACCAATCTCTCGACCCTCACAATCTCGCTCGGGCAAGCCGCTTTCCTTTTTGGTCTTCACGGGGCTGCTTGCACACCAAAGGGGACCTCTCGAGCATCGCGCCTCAGGAGCTCTTAACGGACCTCGGGACACTCACCTGCTGGCCTTGACCACGGCATTGCGACCTGGCATACCAGCGAGGGCTGAAGCCTTCCTAGGGACTGGTTCCTGTCGGCGTAGAGCACTAAGCTACCAGCAGAACAAAAAGGGGGAGCCCTGCTGGGGTGAGATACGCAATTTCAACACTATACTACGGAACATAGCATTAAAGAAAAAGAACTACGGTTTTTTACATGCCCCATGGGGCTCGTAACAATTCCGCATAGGGAAAACAAGTGCAAGATCTCAAAGGACCCCAGCCGCTGGGTATCACCGACAACACCGAGCGGACGCCGGTGCTTTGCTCCAGGCACGGCGAGAGCTCAGCGACATGTAGCTATCGTCGCTGGACTCCGGAGACTCGCTAGGCTCCGAACAGTAGCTGGAATCTAAAGAGTCGCCGCTACTGCTGGTGGAGCTGCCGGCAAGGCCAGGGGCATGTTGAGCACCTGTGGCCGCGCCACGAGAACTGCCTCTCCTAGAGAAACACTCCAGACACCGGCCGTCCTCGTCGAAGACCTTGAAGTACAGAGTGGAGGTGCCGTCGTACTCAAAATGGATGGCGAGGGCACCCTCCGGCCAGTAGGCGTGGGCGACATCGCCCCATCTGCGGGTCATGACGAGGTCACCGGAAGGGACGACCTCGACCTTCGCCTCCATGGCTAGGCTGCAGCACCCAGCGTGTTGCAGCCATAGCTCGAGCGGTCCCCTTGGCGGCATCTCCTCGGTGAAGAACCTCGGGAGCCGGTTCCACATGCGCGGCAGCATTGCCGCTCACACCACGAACTCGCACGATGTGCCCTCGGCGTGGGTTCATGGGCCGGTTGGCTGGATAGCCACGGCTTGCCCACCATGATCCCGGGCCGGGCGGCGCTGGGCGCTGTCGCCTTGCCTAGGGCATTGCACGTGAGCGTAGAGAGAGACCGGGAAGCCAGGCAGAGGCCGCTCGTACCAAGGCCGCGTGTCCTCCTGCCCTTCACCGTCATCGCGAGGGCGGCTAAACCTTTTCTTTGGCAGAAGTGGCTCAGGCTCCTCCTGAGGTGCTTTTCCCTTCTCCGCCGCAAAGAACATCCAGATCGGTGCCATAGATGCTACATCAAGGCGGTGAGATGAAAAAGAAGAAGAAGGAGCGGGCTGCGATAAGATGGAGATGAGCAAGGGAGGCTCCTCCGCTCCCCTCATTTATAGTTGGAGGGGGGCCAACCGCCGGCCTCCACTATTCCACACAATGATGATCTTTCTCTGCATGCAGCAGGCTCTTGTCGGGTCGAACGGTTTGCCAAGGCCGCGTGGGGAAGCAGAGACTCCCACGTCCCATCAATCGCCATGCGTCGACCTAGGCCACGGGCGGTTAAATCCCACGGCGCTCCGCACTTGCCCTTTGGCTTCGCCTCAAACACAAGTTCAAGCATGCCTTGGGACCGGGGGCTACTATCAGGCGTTCTGGGAATGTGGGTACCTAGATTTGCCTGCTTGCGGTCCCATGGCATGGCTCCATTGACGGCTTGGTATGGCCCACCTTCATGATCAACAACTCAAGACCCTCGTGAGGCGGACAACACCAACTCCTCCAGAAGGAGCAGCCTCCTCAGGGTGGCTCCCCAGGGGTGGAGATTCCTATGCAAGCCTCACCTCGTGAGGTTTAGATGACGTGAGCCATGACGGCCAAGGCCAGGCGGGCGCCAGCGGGCGCAAGACAACAATTTCCTTTTTGGTGCTAAGAAGCAAGCGCGGGCGCGGAGTCCCGAGGAATCTGCTAGAGGTTTCCATTCCGGTGCAACAAGATGAAGACCGCTGGGACGGCAGGACGGAGGTCATCGCCGAGCCCACCACGGTGTCACGACCAGGAGCTTTGCAGGCGAAGACTACTTTTGTCAGGATAAGGTGTACTAGTTGTCTCCCTTCGAATTTGGCTGTTGTGGGATCGCTTCCCACCTTCACTCTGGGAAGAGGACCAAAGCCACTATAAATAGGACCTAGCCACCACCATAGAGGGGTCGAAAGACCAGATCAGATCCATTCCATCCTTACCAGCTCACCAGCCCACTCGATCACAAGAACACGCCTCCTCCTCGGGTCGTTCTTCCATAGTTCTAGTTCATCATCAGCCCCTCGAGGCCAGTCCACCATAAAGCAGGCTAGGGTTTCACATCACAAGGTGGCCCGAACCTGGGTAAACTGCTGTGTGCCATTTCCTTCCAGTTTGTCAAGCTAGGCCATGAGATTAGCAAGTAGGCAGACTGGGGAGGTTGAGTTCTTCACATGCACCCTAGAGTTCGAACCTCTCAAGGGTCTACGGAACCCGAAATCCGACAGTCACCGAGGGGGCCATAAGGTAGGGGGTGCTCCCTCTACCCTTGTGACCGACTCGTGTCTCTCCTGACTTGCACTCCAAGTCTCATGGGTGTCTTCTGATCGAAGAAAAATCATCACGAAGGTTCTATTTTGTTTGGACTCCATTTGGTATTCCTTTTCTGTGAAGCTCAAAAACATGGAAAAAACAAAAACTAGCACTGGGCTCTAGGTTAATAGGTTAGTCCCAAAAATAATAATAAATAGCATATTAATGCATATAAAACATCCAAAACAAACAATATAATAACATGGAACAATAAAAAATTATAGATACGTTAGAGACGTATCAAGCATCCTCAAGCTTAATTCATGCTTATCCTCGAGTAGGTAAATGATAAAAACAGAAAATTTTATGTGGAATGCTACCTAACATGTTTATCCATGTAAATTTTCTTTATAGGGGCTTGAATGTTCAGATTTGTAAGATTCAAAACAAAAGTTTAATATTGACATAAAAACAGTAATACTTCAAGCATACTAAAAAGGCAATTATGTCATCTCAAAATAACATAGCCAAAGAAAGCTATCCCTACAAAATCATATAGTCTAGCTATGCTCCATCTTCATCACAGAAAATATTCAAATCATGCACAACCCCAATGACAAGCCAAGCAATTGTTCCATACTTTTGGTGTTCTCAAACCTTTTCAACTTCCACACAATACATAAACGCGAGCCATGGATGTAGCACTTTAGCTGGAGTAGAACATGGCGGTTGTGGAGAAGACAAAAAGAAGGAGATAGTCTAACATCAACTAGGTGTATCAACGGGCTATCACTACAAAAAAAGACACATCCATGACTTTTTGGGCCGAATGAAATTTTTTCTGTCATGTTTATGACACTTCTATGACGATAATTGTGAGAAAACCCGGAATCATCATAGATGTGGTGGGCTCCTACTTCTATGACAAAAAATCATGACAGAAAATGGGCTTTTTTTCCTGGGCGGGCCGGAGACGTAGCTGCATGACATTCTTTGGGTCGTCGATGATGGAAAAAACCGTGGTAGAAGCAAGGGCGACGAAAATATGGGGGAGTTCCTGAGGGAGTCCTGGACTAAGGGGTCCTCATTCGTCCGACCTGTTATCCATGGGCCGGACTAATGGGCTGTGAAGACATGAAGGCCGAATACTATACCTGTGTCCGGATAGGACTCTCCTTGGCGTGGAAGGCAAGCTTGGCGACCGACTATGAAGATTCCTTCTTATGTAACCGACTCTATGTAAACCCTAGATCCTCCCGGTGTCTATATAAATGTCAGGACCCCGATTCCAAGTCACATCGATCTAGCCGGTAACACTTCATATCACTTTATGGCCTCACGCACGGTATTCCCACGGTGTCGCCTTACCATGGCCCGGGACCGTTTGCGCCTTTTGGCTCACGTATATGATAGTGTCGCTAGCATCCATATGACAGGGAACCCGGGCCAACATGGTTAGTCGTGAACCCAAAGTGGCACGAACCTATGGGGACAGGCATACATGAATCACATCGAGCATGTCGGTCAGCAGCGTGTGAATCCGAGCTGTAGCACTGGGCTAACAGGACTCCGGATGTCACCGCGTGACATTTCCCTGAGGGGACAGACACAGGAACCAAATGAAACACATGCTGGCCAGTCAAGTGTCCTGAGCAGTAGTGCTGGGCTAGCAGGACTCTGGTGAACCGGGCTGTAGCGGACTACTATGGCTCATGGAAGCACTAGACTACATTTGCCCATAAGAGAGGCTGCCAAGGATAAACAACTAGATTGTCGGATCCCACACATACCAAGCATTTCAATCATACACACAATATGCCCGATATGTGTAAATACAACATGGCATCACAACATAACTCTACGACTCAAATATTTATTCATTAGGCTCCGAGGAGCGAGATATTACAAACATGGGTCTCATGACCCAACAATCATAGCATATAAATCAAAGCACATGCGGAAGCTTAACATGTCTGAGTACAGACATCTACAAATGAAAAAGGCTGAGAAGCCTGACTATCTACTAGATCCTGCCGAGGGCACAAGATCATAACTGAGGTATCAAGCTAAACGTCGAAGTCCACGCGAAACTACTAGCGAGACTGAAGTCTCTCTGCAAAACATAAATTAAGCAAATGTGAGTACAAAAGTACTTAGCAAGACTTACATCAGAACTAGCTACATATGCATCGGTATCAACAGGGGGGAGGTGGAGTTTAACTGCAGCAAGCCAGCTTTCACTCGGTGGCTATCTTAAATTACGACTGCAAGTAACTCTTTTGAGGTGGCGCACACGAGTCCACATATTCACCATAACAATACACCACTATGGATCTGCTCCCGTCTCCCTACGAGAACGCCATCCATAGCACTCACGCTTATCTTGCGCATTTTAGAGTATCCACTTTCACTTGTCTATGAACTGTTATAGGCAACCCAAAAGTCCTTTACCGCGGACGCGGCTATTCGAATAGTTTTATACCCCGCAGGGGTGTACTTCGTCACACTTGTTTCCACCACTTAGTGTCTACACACGACATGTGCTTAGCAGACTTCAAGAGAAAGCCGGCGTGGGTGTAGACCACGACCTGACTAACCGCACAAGTCTCTAGTCCAGGTTTATCGCCTATTCGGGTTCCATCCGCGAGGAGATCCGGCCGGAGTTTCGCTCACAGCCCCAAACGATGTGTGCAGGGTTCCCGAGACACCAAATGGGCGCCCGATACACCGTGCCACGGTGTATCTACCGCATCATAGCCCACCCCTAGGGTCAGCGCTACGCACGGCCGCCAACACATATCCTATAAACACCAGAAACTAGTTGCAACTCCTGGACAGAGGACGAGAGGGGTCAGTAAGTCGAGCGGGGTCATATTTCAGGGCCCAATGTGTGGTAGTAGCTGTTTCATGGATCACAAACACAGAACTCAGTTCCTAAGAACAGTTTTAATGAGACAACCCACCATGTACTCCTACATGGCCTCTCACCGCTACCTTCAGCAAATCGTGTTCACACACTTAGCTCACACACAGTAGGACATGTTCACAACTTTCCAATTCATCCCCGATGAATCAGACCTGACACAACTCTAAGCAATAGCAGGCATGACAAGCAAACATGAATGAGTAGGCACATCAGGGCTCAAACAACTCCTACTCATGCTAGTGGGTTTCATCTATTTACTGTGGCAATGACAGGTCATGCAAAGGAAAGGGGTTCAACTACCGCAGCATTTAACAGTTGAATCATTGTTGTGCTAATGCAGTAAAAGAGAGCAGGAGCGAGAGAGTGGGTTTGTATCGGAATGAACAAGGGGGTTTTGTTTGCCTAGCACTTCTGAAGATAGTATAGTTCTTCATCGGTGTCATCGAATTCATCACTGGATCAATGTCTACTGAGGGGGGACAAACACCGGCAACTGAGAAAGAACACAATCAACACATGATGATATGCAACAATATGATGCATGCTATGACATGGCAATATTAATATGTTTTGGGCTAATGCAAGCTAGAACATATTGTAATGAGTCCATTTGAACCAAAGATTCAAATGCAAACCCATTTTATGAAGTCATATTAGTGCATTAACTTGCTTCACCTAAACAACAAGGTTAAAGTGCTCTAACATGCATGAAACTAGTACATATGGAAAGATTGGATTTTTCCGATCATTTTTCATCTATAATTTATCTTATTTGGAGTTATAGATAATTGTCTATGATTTTTAGAAGTTTTGGGCATTTTCTAGAATTTCCTGAATAAACTTAAATCTAGAATATGAGTTATTGCGTCAGCACTGCGTCATTGTGACGTCAGCTGGTCAACTGGGCACCTCTAGGTCAAACCTGACCAGTAGGGCCCACTGGTCAGTAGTTAGTTAACTAACTAGAGTTAGTTAGTGTTAAACTAATGCTAATCCTAGATTAGTTAGTGGCCTGGGGCCCACACGTGAGTGAGACAGAAACTAATCCCGCGTTGACTACGGCTTTGACCCGCTGCGGGGCCTGCTGTTAGCGTCTAATGGTGGTCTAGCTGGCGGGGTTAGTGCTAATGGCGAGGCCACATCGGCACTCACCGGAGCATGGCCGGCGGCGACCAAAACGATGGCGGCGCGGCTTGGATTTGAGCTTCGGGCAGTATTTGGCGCGCTGAGCGCACCGGGGAGGATCTCTTGCTCGTCCGCATCCAATGGACCAGACGGGAGGCCGCAGGGTGGCCGGAAGCAACGCAGGCGTTGAGGTTAGCGGCGGCCGGAGCTACGGGATCGACGGGTTCGGCACTCCGGTGATCTATAGGAGGATTTGGTGAGTTCTACAACTTCCTGGGAAGGCTCTAAGCACATTGGTGTGCTCGTACGTGAACTGCAATGACTATGGCCACCACTGCGCCATTGCCGGCGGCGAGGAGCTCATGGCTCCGGTGGCTAGGCTAGTTAGGGGAAGAGATTCACTCCGGGGAGAGAGGGGTTCGGTACAGGAGCTCACGACAGGGGCGTCGGTGATCACAGCGTGCTCGGGGATGGCCTGGTGACGACAAATCGGTCAACGACGGCCGTCGGTGCAGAGGGTGGAGATGGCGTCGACGATGGCGCTCCAGGGCGTCCGGCGTCATGTGGCACGGCGGGGAGGACCAAAGCGTCATGGCGGAGCTCAGGGGTCCGTCGGAGGGGCTCGGAGATGGCTGTGGCCGTGGGGAAGCTCGTCGGCGGCAATGTCTGCGTTCGGCCATGCTCGTGGAAGGGGCTAGAGGGCAAAAGAGAGAGCAGAGAGTGAGGGAGAGGAGCGAGGGGACAGCGGGGCGTCTCTAGACGCGTCAGGGGTGCCTCGGTGGCAAGCAGGAGGTGGCCAGTGCGGCGTCGGCGCTCGCCACCGAGCTGCTTTGGGGCGAGGGGGAGGAAGACGACAAAGGGGAGGAGGTGGGCTGGGCCGGCCAGCTCAGATGGGCCGCTAGGTGGGCTAGAGCGCCAGTTAAGTGCCCAGGTAAGTCTCTCACTCTTTTATTTCTGTTTTCTATTTTCTATCTGTTTGTTTTGACTTTATTAAAAATGCCAGAGCATTTTCAGAAATCATGAGACTTCTTATGGCCACTGTTTGGATTATTTCCAACAGCAAACATTTCAGTTCATGAATATTTGGACATTTAGAATAATATATAGAATTTAAATTCCCAGATGCAAATAAGGTATGATTTAATTCAGAGCCCAAATATGTCATGGAAAAATGTGCATCACCTCTGGTACTGTTTACAGCATTTTCCATAAATGTTGAACATTTTTTAAAGCCATTTGGATTTACTGAAAATATTTTAGGTGAACCTAGTGAATTCCTTTGATGCTAGGGGTTTAGGCAATCCTCATTTCAAGTTCCTTTGGAATTTAAACATGATGGCAAGAAGAACAAGCAAATTCAAGCAAGGGATGAACTAGGGCTATGAAAATAAACCAGAGGGGTTAGTCCCAAAAGGATATACTCATTACCATAGTCATACAGGCTAGGATTCTAGGGCTTAGCCATTACGATCTTGTGGTAGATCAACTCTTGTAACCCTCATATTCATCAAGATTAATAAAGAAGGACGTAGGGTATTACCTCCATAGAGAGGGCCCGAACCTGGGTAAACATCGTGTCCCCCGTCTCCTGTTACCATCGATCCTAGACGCACAGTTCAGGACCCCCTACCCGAGATCCGCAGGTTTTGACACCGGCATTGGTGCTTTCATCGAGATCCACTTCATCATCAACGAAAGGTCCGATGGCCCCTCCAATCGTCTATGGAGACACTGTCCAAGGAGAAACCTTCCTCCCCGGACAGATTTTCGTGTTCCGCGGTGTTGGTGGGAACGACACCTATGGGATCACAAGAATCCCTACTGTGGTTAGCAGGACGCGGGGTCGTGAGAAGAGCGGATCAAATAGGTAGCACATGGTTCATTTATCTAGGTTCGGGCCGCAAGGATGCGTAAAACCCTACTCCTGCTTTGGTGGATTCTATATCTGTGTTCTTGAGCTAGCTATGGGGCGTGAGGAGCTCCAAAAAGCTGAATCGTTCCTCTGGTCGCCTCGGGCCTCCTTTTATAGAAAAAAGGTGTTGCCAGAGTGGCACATAGGAGGTGGAAAGGGTACAGTGCTGCGAGGTTATCCTTCGCATCACATGACAAGGCGCATTTAATGCGTCTTGCTTAGGTGTCCTTGCTTTATCGGGGACGGGGGAGAAACCTGTCTCGTCCGTCGCCGCTCCTTCTTGTGTCGACACGCGCCCTGGCCAGCGACGCATGCGATGCCATGTAGGTAGGCAAGCAGCTGAGGTGGCGCAGCGGTGGGTCTTCATGAAGATCTGCATGCTGCCACGCGGGTGCCTGCCCAGCTGGTTGGGTCGGCAGCTACATGCATGCGGTGGTGGAGGTTTAGTCGGCGTGGGCCTGATGGTGGCCCTGCGGGTGTCCTCGGCAAGGGCCTTGCCGGGGCCCCGGCAAGGGTCTTGCCGAGGCTCCTGCTGTCATCCCCGGCAAGGCGCTTGCCGGGGGCCTTGTGGTCTTCCTCGGCTGGTATCCCGCCAAGGGTTGTTGTCTCCTTAGTGCGTATCTGATCTTGAATGTCTTCACAAAGATCTGCATGCCGCCACGGGGATGTCTCCCGAATCCTTGCCCTTTGGGGGCAGTGGACTCAAGGGTGATTTGCTCCATAGGCGCGGGACGAGACGCCGCGGCAAGGGTCTTGCCGGGGCTGCTAGAACTGTATCCCGGCAAGGATCTTGCCGGGGGAGTCCGCTTCGTCCCCTTTGCTCTTCGTGGTATTGGCCTTGGCGGTGTTCTAGTTCTCTTGAGCTTCGGTCTTACCCTGGCTCACCTCCCTTGCCTTGCTTGGTGTGGTGGTATCTGCGGCTCAGACTGCCCGTGCACAGTTATAGGGGTACAAAAAGTGTACCCCTATTTTTGTACACCGACAGGAGCCCCCGGACCTGGGCCACACATAAGCGCAACGCATTGTTGGGCTAGACCCAAAAACGGTGCGCGGGCAGGCGGGGTGGTTTTTACCGCGGTAAGATTCTTCGCGCGCTGCGCTTCCCACGATAACCGCGCGTGGCGCGGCGTGGGGAGGTGCGTGTGACGTGGGCGGCATGCGTGGGGTTGGTTCCCGCAGGCATGCATCACATCATAGTAAAGGGGCGGTTCGCGCCTTCCCCATAGACGGAGGGAGGCGTGGAGGCGCGGCCCATTTACTGAATGGGGCTGAGGCGCGGTCTTCAAGGTATCCACTCCCCACGATCATGGGGTGGGGAGTGGTCATCTCACCCGTCCCCTCGATTCTGCACGTCCGCCACATGTCTCCCATGCGCATAGGGTGGCAAACGATGGAGGCGGGAAACCGGGCCGTCGGTGGTTTGGGTGGTGGGTTGGTCCTGGCTCCCTGCACCTTACATATCTTGCTTGGCCGAGCAGGGCGGCTGAGCCCCAATGCCGATCCTATATAAAGAGCGGGAGGGGGGATGGCATCCCGCATTCTTTCATCTTCTTCTTCCTTCATCTTCTGCTCCTCCCTTCCATCCGTCATGGAGAGAGGGAATCCCAGTCCTTCAACAGTGGCGGCGAGGGTCGCCGCTCGACAACGCGTCCCTCCTTCTCCTACGCCTGCGGTGGCAGAGCCAGCCGCGAGGGGAAGGGGGAGGGGGCGAGGCAGTGGGCGAGGCCGGGGCGCTCGGGGAAGGGGAGGACGGGGCGGCGCGCCGGCCTCGCCTCCGCCAGCAGCTCGTCCTCCAATGCAGGGCCATGTTGGGGATGACCCTTGTGAGTTCTTCGTCAGGCTGCGTCGGCCGCCGCGCTGTCGCCTTCGTCTCCTGACTCCATTTGCGCGGGAGATGGAGCTGGATCCGCCGGAGTCATGGCGGCTGCACATGAGGCGCTGCGGGATCAGTGGCACGCAGGTCCGCCCCTCACGTGATGTATCTTCGTCGGGGATGGAAGACGTTTGCTGATATCCACCGCTTGACAGAGGGGCTCACTCTCCATTTTAAGATGATGGAGGGTGGCTCTTTGGGACCCGTGCAAGGTGCTGCGTGGAGAGCTCTTCTGATAGTGAAGACTCGTCCACTAGTGCGGCGCTGACCACCTAGTTCATTGCCGCCAGGTACAGCAGCAACGGTTCCTGTGGCCTAGGCGCAACTAGTATTGGCGTGGAGTAGAGGTACCTCTTCAAATCTTCCAATGCTACTTCAGCTTCTGGCGTCCACTCCATCGGGCCTGCCTTTTTCAAAATTCTGAAAAAGGGAAGGGCACGCTCGACGGACTTGGAAATGAACCTGCTCATGGCGGCAACGCAACCAGCAAGCCGACGCACATCCTTGACTCGCTTGGGCGCTTCAATCTGCTCTATAGCTTTGATCTTGTCCGTATTGGCCTCTATCCACGCTGTGACACAAAGAACCCGAGAATCTTGCCAGACAGGACGCCGAAGACGCACTTCTTAGGGTTCAGCTTGAGATTGATCTTGCGTCGGTTTGCAAATGTTTCTTGTAAATCTGTTATGAGGGTTGCCCTGTTCTTGGCTTTGACCACTATATCATCCATATAAGCTTCCATATTTCTATGGAGCTGGGGTTCAAAACCAATCTGGACCGCCCTTGCAAACGTTGAACCAGCACTCTTCAACCCGAAAGGAATCCGTATAAAGCAATACGTACCACATGGGGTGATGAATGCCATTTTCTCTTCATCTTCCCTTGTCATGAAGATCTGGTGGTAGCCGGAGTAGGCATCGAGGAAGGATAAGAGATCACACCCAGCTGTGGAGTCAAAAATCTGGTCGATGCACGGCAACGGGAAGGGGTCTTTGGGACAAGCCTTATTAATATGTGTGTAATCAATACACAGCCTCCACTTCCCATTTTCCTTGCGCACTACCACCAGATTGGCCAACCACGTTGGATGGAGCACTCCTCTTACCAAACCCGCTGCTTCCAGTTTCCGGATCTCCTCTGTGATGAACTCTTGTCGTTCCAAAGCTTGCTTTCTGACCTTCTGCTTGACGGGCCGCGCATGAGGACAGACAGCAAGGTGGTGCTCAATCACCTCCCTGGGAACGCCGGGGATGTCGGATGCTTGCCATGCAAACACATCGACATTCGCCCGCAGGAAGGTCACGAGCGCGTCTTCCTATTTGTTGTCAAGGGTGGAGCTTATGGTAAAAGCTCCTCCCGTGCCGTCCTCCTTGACAGAAACCTTCTTGGTTCCCGGCGGTCTGGCCCTGGACTTCTTGTTTCTATCGGCGGAGCTCTCTGGCACATCCTCGACGAGAGTGCTACACTTCGAAGAGGTGCGCTTGCCGAAGTGGGTGCCTGAGGTCTCACCGGTCTTCTTCTTTTGCCTTCCCGGGGCTCCAGCGGCAGGAGCAAGCTCCTTAGCAGTGGCGGCTGCTGCAACTGCTTGATGGTAGAGTTGGTCAGCGCAAATTAGCGCATCCTTCTTGTCTGATGGTACGGTGATGATCGTCACAGGCCCCGGCATCTTCAGGGTGTTGTAGGCGTAATGTGACGCCGCCATGAACTTGGCCAGCGCTGGGCGGCCAAGGATCCCGTTGTAAGGCAAGGGGATCTTGGCAACGTCGAACACAATCCTTTATGTCATGTAGTTCAGATCACTCCCAAAAGTCAAAGGCAACGTGACCTTTCCCTTTGGTTGACTTCTTCCTGGGTTGACCCCCTGAAACGTGCCCGTCTCTTCGAGGTCTTCATCAGGAATCTGCAATTTCTCGATCACGGCAGGCGAGATTAAGTTCAGACTGGCCTCGCCATCGACTAGCATCTTTATCACCTTGAGGTTGCATATTGTTGGTGAAACCAACAATGGCAAGCACCCAACTGGAGTAGTGCGATCAGGGTGATCCTTAGTGTCAAAAATGATAGGTGTCCTGGACCACTTCAGCGGCCTTTGGGCATCAAACGACGGTTCCGCCGCTATAATCTCACGCGCCCACTGTTTAAGCTGGCGGTGAGAGGTATTCAGCGAGGCGCCGCCATCGATGCACATGGCCTCTGTAGCTTTCTAAAATTCTTGGTCACCAGAATCATCGTCCTCTTCGTGATCATCGTCTTCTGGCTTTTTGTCACGGCCCCGGGCGGGCCTCTCCCGCTGTTTATCTTTGCCGCGACGGCCCGCCTGGCCGTCACGCTTCTTGCCGGACCCCTCAGCACCGTCCTAGCCTTTCTCCTTGTCCCGCCTCTCATATTCAGCCCTCTGCTTCTCAGCAAGGAGCTCAACCTGTCAGCAGTTCTGGAGATCATGGCCTTTGGTGCGATGGATCTTGCAGTATTGCTTGTCGGAGTTTCCTGGCTTCTCGGCAGCCGCCAGGGCCCGGGAGGCGACACATCCGGCAATTTCCCTGCTGGGGTAATCTGCCTTGGTTTTCTTGGCAGAGCCGGCGTCGTCAGATCCCTCGACGACAAGCACATCTTTACCTTTGCGCTTCCTGTTGCGGAGCCAGCCTTTCTTTGCCGGGGCGGCAGTATCCTCATCTGAGGAGTCGGTTTCCACGCCGGCATCTTCGCCGGGGTACTTCCTTCCCTCTTCATCTCGCGCACATCTGTCAGCAAGAACATAGAATTCTGCCACATCTTTCACCTTGTTCATTGCCAGTTCTTCGCGCATCATGCGGTTACGCACGTTCTGATGGAACGCGCTGATGATGGCGGCAGGGTGAACAACAGGGATATTTTACTGTACCCGGTTGAACCTCTGTATATACTTGCGCAGACTCTCGCCTCCCTTCTGGGGAATGACATACAGGTCGCTTGCTTGGCTATCGGCTTGGTGACCTCCAGTAAAGGCGCCCACAAACTCATGGCACAAATCCAACCAGGAGGAAATAGAGTCTACCGGCAAGTGCATCAACCACGACATGGCATTGGGTTTAAGAACCAATGGGATGTAATTCGCAATCACCTTATCGTCGCGGGCTCCGGCAGCTTGCATCACGATGGTGTAGATGCTGAGGAACTCAGACGGGTGAGTCTTGCCGTTGTACTTTTCGCCAACGTCAGGTTTGAAGGCGCGGTGAGTGTGCCACTGGAACTGCCGCAGCTCACTGGTAAAAGCCGGACAGCCTACCTCGTAAGTAGGCCTCCAGGGCTCTCCGGGGCCGGGTGGTTCACAGCAGGCCCTGCTCGCCTATCTGACTAGTGGGGTGCTCCACGCCGGCGCTCGATAGTGGTTCGAGCGTCTTCATGGGCTCGTTCCCGAAGAACTTGGCGCTGGTCATAGTGGGTCCGCGGTTCAGATGATGCTATGGAGATGTCGTTGCCCGCGACGTCGTGACGAGCCGACGTCCGTGGTACCGGATGGGGAAGAGGTGAATGCACCGTGGTCGCGGCGCCACCGGCTTTTCCGCCACTGGTCTGCGGGACTCCATCGGAGCGTCGACCCGGGGGCCCCACCGGACTTGGTTCGTCTTTGTTGGCCACCGCAACAAGGCTTCGGGTAGTGACTCTCCATTCGTCGAGTTTCCCATAGTGGGAGGAAAGTCGAGGAGCAACTGCGCGCGCGCCAGGACCTCTGCTAGCGTCAGTGGCAGCGAAACCTGCACAGATCGCGACGCGCTTCGACTTCTGACCATGTCAGAAGAAGCTTTATCACGACCCCGGGGTCGCATGCCGTTTTCACCAGCGCCTCGGCGAGTGGGCAGGTCTTCTACGTCCCGGGAGTGGCGCTCGGGGCTCTTCCCGCGGCGACGCCCGGGATCTTCGGCGTGATTACACCGTTCGTCGCACGCTGCCTGGGAGGAGCACGCTGTTGGCGCTGGCGTGGGAGTCTTGGAGGCCCTTGCGTCGCCTTCGGGCGGGGCGGCGATGACCCTGGAAGGCCCGACTCCACCCGTGAAGGGCTTGGCTCTGCCTTGGGATTTTGCGACGTGTGGCCCGTTACCAGGCGCACAAACATCGCTGCCTCCCAAACTCCGGCTGCTGGGATGGTGTTGGTGTTCGCAAGAAGCGCCCCGGGTCCTTTCTGCGACCGGTCCGCTGCTCGCCCCCGTCGGGACGGGCTGTCTGGCTTCCGACTGGCCAACCGCCACCGTCATCTTCTTCTTGGGCGCCATGATGATGAAGAAGCGCCAAACTAACTGCTAAAGCCGATTCTCACAACTGCGCCGTCCTCCTTGACAGAAACCTTCTTGGTTCCCGGCGGTCTGGCCCTGGACTTCTTGTTTCTATCGGCGGAGCTCTCTGGCACATCCTCGACGAGAGTGCTACACTTCGAAGAGGTGCGCTTGCCGAAGTGGGTGCCTGAGGTCTCACCGGTCTTCTTCTTTTGCCTTCCCGGGGCTCCAGCGGCAGGAGCAAGCTCCTTAGCAGTGGCGGCTGCTGCAACTGCTTGATGGTAGAGTTGGTCAGCGCAAATTAGCGCATCCTTCTTGTCTGATGGTACGGTGATGATCGTCACAGGCCCCGGCATCTTCAGGGTGTTGTAGGCGTAATGTGACGCCGCCATGAACTTGGCCAGCGCTGGGCGGCCAAGGATCCCGTTGTAAGGCAAGGGGATCTTGGCAACGTCGAACACAATCCTTTATGTCATGTAGTTCAGATCACTCCCAAAAGTCAAAGGCAACGTGACCTTTCCCTTTGGTTGACTTCTTCCTGGGTTGACCCCCTGAAACGTGCCCGTCTCTTCGAGGTCTTCATCAGGAATCTGCAATTTCTCGATCACGGCAGGCGAGATTAAGTTCAGACTGGCCTCGCCATCGACTAGCATCTTTATCACCTTGAGGTTGCATATTGTTGGTGAAACCAACAATGGCAAGCACCCAACTGGAGTAGTGCGATCAGGGTGATCCTTAGTGTCAAAAATGATAGGTGTCCTGGACCACTTCAGCGGCCTTTGGGCATCAAACGACGGTTCCGCCGCTATAATCTCACGCGCCCACTGTTTAAGCTGGCGGTGAGAGGTATTCAGCGAGGCGCCGCCATCGATGCACATGGCCTCTGTAGCTTTCTAAAATTCTTGGTCACCAGAATCATCGTCCTCTTCGTGATCATCGTCTTCTGGCTTTTTGTCACGGCCCCGGGCGGGCCTCTCCCGCTGTTTATCTTTGCCGCGACGGCCCGCCTGGCCGTCACGCTTCTTGCCGGACCCCTCAGCCACCGTCCTAGCCTTTCTCCTTGTCCCGCCTCTCATATTCAGCCCTCTGCTTCTCAGCAAGGAGCTCAACCTGTCAGCAGTTCTGGAGATCATGGCCTTTGGTGCGATGGATCTTGCAGTATTGCTTGTCGGAGTTTCCTGGCTTCTCGGCAGCCGCCAAGGCCCGGGAGGCGACACATCCGGCAATTTCCCTGCTGGGGTAATCTGCCTTGGTTTTCTTGGCAGAGCCGGCGTCGTCAGATCCCTCGACGACAAGCACATCTTTACCTTTGCGCTTCCTGTTGCGGAGCCAGCCTTTCTTTGCCGGGGCGGCAGTATCCTCATCTGAGGAGTCGGTTTCCACGCCGGCATCTTCGCCGGGGTACTTCCTTCCCTCTTCATCTCGGGCACATCTGTCAGCAAGAACATAGAATTCTGCCACATCTTTCACCTTGTTCATTGCCAGTTCTTCGCGCATCATGCGGTTACGCACGTTCTGATGGAACGCGCTGATGATGGCGGCAGGGTGAACAACAGGGATATTTTACTGTACCCGGTTGAACCTCTGTATATACTTGCGCAGACTCTCGCCTCCCTTCTGGGGAATGACATACAGGTCGCTTGCTTGGCTATCGGCTTGGTGACCTCCAGTAAAGGCGCCCACAAACTCATGGCACAAATCCAACCAGGAGGAAATAGAGTCTACCGGCAAGTGCATCAACCACGACATGGCATTGGGTTTAAGAACCAATGGGATGTAATTCGCAATCACCTTATCGTCGCGGGCTCCGGCAGCTTGCATCACGATGGTGTAGATGCTGAGGAACTCAGACGGGTGAGTCTTGCCGTTGTACTTTTCGCCAACGTCAGGTTTGAAGGCGCGGTGAGTGTGCCACTGGAACTGCCGCAGCTCACTGGTAAAAGCCGGACAGCCTACCTCGTAAGTAGGCCTCCAGGGCTCTCCGGGGCCGGGTGGTTCACAGCAGGCCCTGCTCGCCTATCTGACTAGTGGGGTGCTCCACGCCGGCGCTCGATAGTGGTTCGAGCGTCTTCATGGGCTCGTTCCCGAAGAACTTGGCGCTGGTCATAGTGGGTCCGCGGTTCAGATGATGCTATGGAGATGTCGTTGCCCGCGACGTCGTGACGAGCCGACGTCCGTGGTACCGGATGGGAAGAGGTGAATGCACCGTGGTCGCGGCGCCACCGGCTTTTCCGCCACTGGTCTGCGGGACTCCATCGGAGCGTCGACCCGGGGGCCCCACCGGACTTGGTTCGTCTTTGTTGGCCACCGCAACAAGGCTTCGGGTAGTGGCTCTCCATTCGTCGAGTTTCCCATAGTGGGAGGAAAGTCGAGGAGCAACTGCGCGCGCGCCAGGACCTCTGCTAGCGTCAGTGGCAGCGAAACCTGCACAGATCGCGACGCGCTTCGACTTCTGACCATGTCAGAAGAAGCTTTATCACGACCCCGGGGTCGCATGCCGTTTTCACCAGCGCCTCGGCGAGTGGGCAGGTCTTCTACGTCCCGGGAGTGGCGCTCGGGGCTCTTCCCGCGGCGACGCCCGGGATCTTCGGCGTGATTACACCGTTCGTCGCACGCTGCCTGGGAGGAGCACGCTGTTGGCGCTGGCGTGGGAGTCTTGGAGGCCCTTGCGTCGCCTTCGGGCGGGGCGGCGATGACCCTGGAAGGCCCGACTCCACCCGTGAAGGGCTTGGCTCTGCCTTGGGATTTTGCGACGTGTGGCCCGTTACCAGGCGCACAAACATCGCTGCCTCCCAAACTCCGGCTGCTGGGATGGTGTTGGTGTTCGCAAGAAGCGCCCCGGGTCCTTTCTGCGACCGGTCCGCTGCTCGCCCCCGTCGGGACGGGCTGTCTGGCTTCCGACTGGCCAACCGCCACCGTCATCTTCTTCTTGGGCGCCATGATGATGAAGAAGCGCCAAACTAACTGCTAAAGCCGATTCTCACAACTGCGCCCCCTACCTGGCGCGCCAAAGATGTCGGTGGGAACGACACCTATGGGATCACAAGAATCCCTATTGTGGTTAGCGGGGCACGTGGTCGTGAGAAGAGTGGATCAAACAGATAGCACACAGTCCGTTTATCCAGGTTCGGGCCACGAGGATGCGTAAAACCCTACTCCTGCTTTGGTGGATCGTATATCTATGTTCTTGAGCTTGCTAAGGGGCATGAGGAGCTCCAAAAAGCCGAATCCTTCCTCTGGTCGCTTGAGGCCTCCTTTTATAGAAAAAGGGGTTGCCACAGTGGCACACAGGAGGTGGAAAGGGTACAGTGCTGCGAGGTTATCCTTCGCATCACATGACAAGGCGCATTTAATGCGTCTTGCTTAGGTGTCCTTGCTTTATCGGGGACGGGGGAGAAACCTGTATCGTCCGTCGCCGCTCCTTCTTGTGTCGACACGCACCCTGGCCAGCGACGCCTGTGATGCCATGTAGGTAGGCAGGCAGCTGAGGTGGCGCAGTGGTGGGTCTTCACGAAGATCATCATGCCGCCACGCGGGTGCCTGCCCAGCTGGTTGGGTCGACAGCTGCATGCATGTGGTGGTGGAGGTTTAGTCGGTGTGGGCCTAATGGTGGCCCTGCAGGTGTCCTCGGCAAGGGCCTTGCCGGGGCCCCGGCAAGGGTCTTGCCGAGACGCCTGCTGTCATCCCCGGCAAGGCGCTTGCCGGGGGCCTTGTGGTCTTCCTCGGCTGGGATCCCGCCAAGGGTTGTCGTCTCCTTAGTGTGTATCTGATCTTGAATGTCTTCACAGAGATCTGCATGCCGCCACGGGGATGTCTCCCGAATCCTTGCCCTTTGGGGGCAGTGGACTCAAGGGTGATTTTCTCCGTAGGCGCGGGACGAGTCGCCGCGGCAAGGGTCTTGCCGGGGCTGCTAGAACTGTGGCTCACCTCCCTTTGCTCTTCGTGGTCTTGGCCTTGGCGTCGTTCTAGTTCTCTTGAGCTTCGGTGTTACCGTGGCTCACCTCCCTTGCCTTGCTTGGTGTGGTGGTATCCGCGGCTCAGACTGGCCATGCACAGTTATAGGGGTACAAAAAGTGTACCCCTCTATTTGTACACCGACACACGGCTTCGTACTACGGGCCCACTTGCTTGGCCATCTAAAGCAGATCGATCACTACGCCCCTGGCCACCAGGTCAGATTTGGAAGCTTGAACTATGTCACAGATATCCATGGAGACTTGATCTTCAATGGATTTGAGACCGCTGCGATCGCTCCCCCTCACCCCGATGAACATGACTTAAATCTGTCACTAGATCACATCCAGGAGATGGTCCCTGTTGCTGCAAAAGCCTTAGAACCGGAGCAGATCGGGCCATCCGAGGCCCCAGAGTCAGCAGCGATGGAGCCGCACACGGACTCGGCGCCCTGCCATATTTGCGTCAATGGAACTCCGGACTCGTCTCCGGCTATAAGTCCCGGACCGGGTACGCCTGCGGACACCGAGCTGGATCGGTTATTGATTTTTGAGTTTAGCACCACAGACATCTTCCAGCACTCACCTTTGGGTGATGTGCTAAACTCTTTAAAGAACATGTCCTTGGAGAAGGACTCACAGTCAAACTATGTTCGGTTCGAGCCAGAAGCTAATGATGGGAAATTTTTCTTCCCACCCGCCACCTACTTCATAGCCATTGTCGATGACTTAACCGACGTGCTTGATTACGGCTCCGAAGAGATCGACGGTATGGATGACGATGCCGACCAGGAGCAAGGCCAAGACCCGCCATTTACTGGACGTTGGACGACCACCTCTTCGTACGATGTGTACATGGTCGACACACCTATAAAAGCTAGCGACGATGACAAAGGAGATCTAGTTGGGAATAAACCTTCTGAGACACAGTCCAAGCATTAGCGCCCTGAACTCCGCTCTAAGCCTGGTCTCTCAAAAGATGCCGACACTGGCACCGGAGAAAATAGTACTCCGAGTGATGCAGAAAACAATGAATACCTTGTCGGGGCGGCATCCGAACAGGAGGAACAAGACAACGGGCAAGATAACCCTGATAAACAGGCCATGCCCAATGATCCACATGATTGTAGTTATCGTCCAGTCTCCGAGGATGATGAGAGCCTCGGCAATGAGGACTTCATCGTGCCTGAGGCACCCCTCGAGCAGGAGCGCTTCTAGCGCCAGCTAATAGCCACTGCAAGAAGCCTGAAGAAGAAGCAGCAGCAGCTCCAAGCTGATCAAGACCAGCTCATTGACAGGTGGACTAACGTCCTGGCAGCCGAAGAATACGTCCTACAGCGCCCAGCCAAGAGTTACCCAAAGCGCAGATTGCTACCTCAGTTCGATGAGGAAGCACCAGATCCCATACCTCCCTCACGCAATGCGGACCGACCACCACGTGGTCGGGATAGTGCGGTGGACCGACCACCACGCAGTCGGGATAAAATGGCAACTCAGGCTGAATAACAGCCCGCCCCACCACCTCGCAAAAACAGGGATAGAACAGCTCAGGACCATACATACGACCTGCGGCAAGAGCTGGACAGTAGAGCAGGACACACGAGATCAATCTACGGATCGCGAGGACGCTTCCCGACTCTGGATGACGGCTACTTATTTGGACGTGACAAACCTAGTCACACCCGGGGCGATTACCACAGACGGACTCCATCGAAGGTGCACCATGATGCGGCCCGATATAGAGGCGCCGCACACCATCTCTGCTTCATAGATGAGGTGTTGGATCACGAATTCCTCAAGGGGTTGAAGCCAGTCAATATTGAATCATACGACAGAACAACTGATCCCGCAGTATGGATTGAGAACTTGAATCTCCACATCCAAATGGCCCGTCGAGATGACCTCAACGCCATCAAATACCTCCCACTAAAACTCAAAGGGCCAGCTCGACATTGGCTAAATAGCATGCCCGAG
>NC_053025.1:231585601-231599637 GCF_003073215.2 Triticum urartu | reverse complement strand
CTTCGTGCTTGCTTTATCATTTGTCTTCACAACGTGAATGCATGATCTGTTTGGCTTCATAACTTCTTCCTACTTGATCCTTATTACACTGAAGCTGTTTGTCACTGTGCTTTCACTCTATTGAATACATGACCATGGCTGGCCTAGTGTAATCTAACTTCCGCTGCATAGTAATAGGCATAATCTTCACTGTTTGTCTTCATAACTCCCAAGTTTTGAAGACTTTCATAAAAATCGCCTATTCACCCCCCCTCTAGTCGATATAACGCACTTTCAGACGTCCCCCACAGGAGACACTGTCCAATATGTACTCCAAATTATGTACACGGACTCCAATAATGCAGCCGAATATGAGACCCTTTTACATGGTCTCCGGATGGCAGTATCCATGGGCATTCCACGCCTAGAGGTACGCGGGGATTTGAACCTCGCGATATCCCAAATAAATGGCGACTTCGACGCCAAGGATCCAAAAATGGCAGCTTACCGCAATGCCATCCTAAAAATGTCAGCTCGGTTCGAAGGGTTGGAATTTCACCATATAGCCCACGAAAATAATCAAGTAGCGTACATCCTAGCATGCATCGGAGCAAAACGCGATGCAGTCCCCCCCAACATCTTTTTCGAAAGATTGTTCAAGCCATCCGTAGCATGGGAGGGGGAACCAGCATATAACAGCTCGTACCAAGCCGCACCACTCGACGCTGAACAATCTGACATAATTGGAGGCTCGGCCAATGAAATCACACCTTCAGCCCACGTAATAATGGCGATTATCGCTCCGTGGACCGAACCATTCCTGGCCTACCTTACTAGGTAGGAACTCCCGGAGGACCAAAACGAGGCCCGCTGCATAGTGCGGCGATCCAAAGCCTATAGAGTCCATGAGGGAGAGCTTTATAAGAAAAGCACTACCGGAGTCCTTCAAAGGTGCATCTCTGAAGAGGAAGGGCGGAAGCTCCTGGCTGAAATTCATGCCGGACTCGGTGGTCACCACGCCGCTGCTCGGTCCCTTGTTAGCAAGGCTTTCTGTACAGGCTTTTATTGGCCGACGGCCCGAGCAGATGCTCAGGACCTAGTCCAACGATGCGTTGGTTGCCAACTTTTTGCCAACCAAAGCCATATGCCACGCACCGCACTCCAAACTATACCCATCACCTGGCCTTTTGCGGTCTGGGGGCTTGACATGGTCGGACCCCTTAAAGGTGGAGCCCATAAGAAAAAATACTTACTGGTCATGGTGGATAAGTTCACCAAATGGATAGAAGCCAAGCCTGTTAAAACGGCCGAATCCGGACCTGTGATAGACTTCATATCTGGGGAGGCATCCCCCACAGCATCATAACCGATAACGGTACAAACTTTACAGCCGACGAGGTAAAACTCTGGTGCAAAAACATGGGCATCAAGCTCGATTATGCTTCCGTCTATCACCCACAAACCAACGGCCAGGTCGAACGTGCAAACGGTCTTATCATGAGCGGCATTAAACCCAGATTAGTGCGGTCCCTCAAAGAGTCTAACACGCACTGGGTAGAGGAGCTCGACTCCGTACTCTGGGGGCTGCAGACCACGCCGAATCGCACCACCGAATACACACCATTCTTTATGGTGTACGGCGCAGAGGCAGTTCTGCCCTGCGACATAATTCATGACTCACCTAGAGTGCACATGTACGAAGAAAGAGAAGCCGAGCTCGATCGGCAGGACAGCTTGGATGCCTTGGAGGAGGAGCGTGATGTGGCAAATGCCCGTTCCGCATTTTATCAACAACAGGCCCGAAGATATCAAAGCAGAGAAGTACAGGCCAAAAATTACAATGTTGGCAAACTAGTTCTACGCCTGCTGGATAAGAAAAAGGACAAACTCAAGCCCAAGTGGGAGGGTCCATTCATAATTGATCAAGTCCGGACCGGTGGAGCGTACCGCCTGCGAGATGAGTCGGATAACCGACTCGAGCCAAACCCATGGAACGCCACCCGTCTCCGAAGATTCTACGCCTAGCGCCGGACTTTGTGTTCGTCTCCTTCTCCTGTCCATCTTTTTACATTTTTCTGTCTTATATTTCTCTCCTTCCCCTCTTTTTCCTTCATATCCCTTAAAGGCTCACTACGTGACGCGCCACTCGCGCTCATTTAACCTGGGGGCTTCTTTAACAGAAGCTTATTTATACGGGCTTCACGCCCAGCACATGCGTCAAACTTCCGCATGTACCTTTTTCTTCACCATTATATGCATCGGTATGACTTAAGTTTTGGCCAAGCTGGGTTGCCTGGCTCCTGTGCTTACCCCTACGTTCCCGATTGTTCGGCTAGGCGGTAAAGGGAGCACCTCTGCGATTGTTACTGCCGGGTCAGCCGGATGTGTACCTCAGACTGCTAGTGTTCTTAAGGGAATATTCGGTCGATGAAATAAAAGATGATCTTTTTATTAATTTACATGCGCCCCTAGATGCTTTTTCTGCGTCTTTTTACGCAGTTCGGACATGCACTTTAGGGCATGCCTCCCCAGCGAAAGGAACCCCTAACGGAACTATTCTCTCTGGAAGATGTTTCTTACTAACCATGTAATATAACATAACTAGTTGGGCACTTGTATGATAAAGCACTAATGACCCCTACGCCTGGTCTCCATGCATACCCCGGTTCTTGTATAACCGCTATGGTATTCGGACACACTCCGGACCGTCAGGTCCCGAGGTTGAAGCGAAAAGGTCGGCAACGACAAACGATCTACAATCCGGCTAGAAGGCATTACATATGTCAATTCAAAATTCAATAGTCATCTTGACTGATTGTATTCCTCCTCTATACCATCTAACAGGCTGTCTAATTTACAGTCCTGCTGGGAATGCTTTGCGGCCAATTCTACTTGGCCGTATACTAAGCTTACAGGGATCTCCTTCCCGTCAGGCCCCACCGGTCCGACCTCGGCCATGTGGTTTGGGTCATACTTCGTAAAACAGGTCTTCACCATGGCCCAGGCCTCCCTAGCGCCTTGTCGGCAGGCCGATATCTTCCATAACCGGAAGCGCCGCCGAGCTCCCTTCAGCTTCTCCGCAAGCTCTCCAAGGCCCTCAGGCATGGAGTGGGCAGGCCATAAGGCTTGGGCAACGCCTCGCATCGCCTACCGAATTCGCTCGTGCAGTTGCAGGAGTTCGGGAAGAAGGTCACCCGTAGAACCGGGCATCTCCTCTGCAGGACGACCTATGAGCATACCTACAGACATTATTCTGTTAGTCGACTTCCTCGCCGAACTCTTTAGTTGGGCCTTGCACTTTTCAAGCTCCTGGGACAGTACGGTATTCTTCTCTGTAAGAACCTGCATATTGAATGATCCTTAAATCAGTTACTTTAACTGTTTCAAGTCTCGGGGGCTACTGGTATATACATATATCTAACCAAAATTTTCTTACCCGTATGTCCTTCACATACTGCTCCGTGGCTCTGGCTAAACCATTTTGAGCGGCACGGAGGTACGCATCTCCCGAATTAAAGGCATCTAAAGCCTCTTGGGAGAAACAAGCGTCGCATAGAACAGTCCGGCGACGCCTGTGGTTCATGGCACTCTCCACTTCAGAATTTGTGGCAGACAGCCTGTCCGCATCGTCTGTGGGAGGAGCGTCTGGTGCGCGCCTGGTGTTCGCCTCCGCTTCCTAGCCAGACGTTGGAGCCTGGCTGGTGGAGGCGCGATTGGCAACCTCTCCGGATATAGTCCGATGAGGTCTCTTCGTCCTGAAGATAGCACGAACGTTAAAATGCCCTGACAGCATGACACCAGGGAAATAGAGGGTGCGCTATACCTTTGCGCCGGCATCTCAGTCCGGACTACATTCCTTTTTGCCCCACGGGGCCCTGCGGCCCCTCGTTGGCTAGCCGCCGTCCTGCCGCGGAAACCTCCCCTGCAAAATACGGTTGTCGTTAGAAACGCCGAAATACGTGAGAATGGAATCTCTCTCAAGGGAATAAAAACTCCGGTTTTTGTCCCCTGGGAGGCCGGGATTAACCCGGGGTAATCAGCCGTAATGGCTACCAAGGTGTCGTCCTTTCTTAGCTGATGGAACACCCCGTCGATAAGCTCCACCGATATGTCCGGATCCTCTTCGGAGTCCGGATCGAGGGACCGTTCTGGGTCCTCGGGCTGTGGAGGGCGGCTTTTTATATCCTTCACTTCCTTCCGCAGTTCCTGCATTGAAGTCGTCAGACTACATATCTAACCGTGGGAGTATGAAACAAATGGGCAAGTGCGATTGTTCACTTACCCAACTTGGAGGTTCGTACATAGTGAATCCGGCCCGCGGGTTGACGCGGAGGAACTCTTCCTTCTCTCCTTTGTACAAAGAGGACAAGATCTGCACTAGGGCGGCGGCTGAGGCCGGCCCCTTACGACCATAACGCGTGGCATCATCCTCCCCGTTGAAATCCCACATAGGGTGGCCTCTGTATTGAAGCGGCTGCACCCCCCGCATAATGCATGCGGCCATGACTCCGATCATGGTTAGTCTGGAATGAGCCAACAGTCTTATCCGGCCCATCAAGTAAAGGACGTCTCTGTTGCTTTCCCTCTGAGAGCTCCGCGGACGCCAGCTCAGGCGTTTCTTCAATGGAGCACTGTTGAACTCGGGGAGACTGACCCGGATAGGGTCCGGCAGCGGGACGTCATCTATGTAAAACCATTCCGAAGGCCAATCCTCGGACGCCTTCTTCGGGGTTCCGGATAGGTATCCGGTCCCCGCGATGCGCCATACTTCGGCTCCGCCCACTTGGTATATAGACCCCTCTTGAGAACGGGGCACCAAGCAGAATATCCTCTTCCACAGCGCGAAGTGAGCCTCAACGCCTAAAAATAGCTCGCAAAGGGCGACGAAACCCGCAATATGTAATACGGAGGCGGGCGTGAGATTGTGCAGCTGGAGGTCGTAGAACTCCAGGAGCCCGCGGAGAAATGGATGAATTGGAAATCCTAGTCCCCTTATTAGATAGGGGACGAGGCACACCCGCTCTCCTTTAGAAGGATTGGGAGTGCTCTCCGCTTGTTTACCGCCATTGTAGGTGGCGAGACCATCTCGGACCGGGACCATGTATGCCTGAGGGAGAAATCCCTTGGCTTGAAGCGACACTAACTCGCTATGTGGGATGGTGCAACTCTCCCAGTCCCCAGGTTTAGGACCGGAAGGGCGAGGGGAGGAGCTGCGACGGCTGGCCATGTTGGGATGGACCTTTGCTAGGAGCGCTCTGATGATGAATCGCTGAGAGGGGAAGATGTGGTTTGGATCTGAATCCCCATCCCATTAAATAGGCAGCTCGTTTGTACGGCTAGGGGTGTGAGTGTAAAAACGTCCCGGCTTTTCGCATTCGTTCGACACGTGGAAGACAGCCATTATTGGGCGTGGAAGCCGAGGAGCGCTGCATTACAAAAATCGGACATTATTCATACAGGTACACAGAATTTGGAGAAGAACCCGCCTTGCAATGCCGAAGACAATCTGCGTGCCGGACTCGTCGTCATTGAAGCCTGGTTCGGGGGCTACTGAGGGAGTCCTGGATTAGGGGGTGTTCGGATAGCCGGACTATACCTTCGCCGGACTCCTAGACTATGAAGATACAAGATTCAAGACTTCGTCCCGTGTCCGGATGGGACTTTCCTTGGCGTGGAAGGCAAGCTAGGCGATGCGGATATTCAAGATCTCCTACCATTGTAACCGACTCTGTGTAACCCTAACCCTATCTGATGTCTATATAGACCGGAGGGTTGTAGTCCGTAGGACAACCATCTTCATACACAATCATACCATAAGCTAGCTTCTAGGGTTTAGCCTCCTTGATCTCGTGGTAGATCTACTCTTGTACTACCCATATCATCAATATTAATCAAGCAGGAGTAGGGTATTACCTCCATCGAGAGGGCCCGAACCTGGGTAAAAACATTGTGTCCCTTGTCTCCTGTTACCATCCGGCCTTGACGCACAGTTTGGGACCCCCTACCCGAGATCCGCCGGTTTTGACACTGACATTGGTGCTTTCATTGAGAGTTGGAAATTGGCTAAGACATCCCGGTAAAATTTTGAACCGGGAGGATTAAAGCCCCGGGCTAGATGATCCGCGAAAACAACGACCTCTCCCTCTTGAGGTGTGGGAGGGCACTCTGTACCGGGGACCCTCCAATGGATAGTTTCTTTGCTGCTTAAAGCGCCCGTTAAGACTAAATTGTTCAGCTGAGTCTCTGTCACGCAAGAAGGAACCCGGTTACACTCGTACACTTGTTTGGCCATGGTGCAATCTACAAAGCAGTGATTCCGGTTCAAGAGTATGTTGAACAAAAATATATTGGTGCATACATTGTTAACCCGGAGACAGTTATTTCTAAACCGGAGTTTTATGAAGCGGCAGTGCCTGGCTAAGGAATTCTGGCGGTTCAACAAGGGGACTAATGGTACATACCGGATTGGTAATTTTTCTACACAAAGTTAAACCGCCTGATCTAAACATTGAAACCGTTGAGATTGCGGATGCAGAAACAGATTTCACAAAATACTTCTACGGCATTGGATCTGAAGCATGTTCAGAAAAGAAGACAAATATTCAAAGGTTTAAAACAGAACAGAGCTGAATCAATGAGTAGAGATGCATATAGATCTATGGTTTTCAAGTATGAAAACTGAAGGCGGATGTTTAAAAGCTACCGCTATACAGAGCAATGCTTCACAGATGCATCTAGGAGCTGTCATATGATCATGAACCAGGCGATGAACACTAGAAGAATATGAAACCCTAGAAACGGATCTATGTTGGAAAGAACAGAAGACTTACCGGAGTTAAGGAAGACGCGGAAGGTCGCCGAGGTGCTCTGGTGCGTTCAGGTTGACGCAGCGGCCAAGGCTGATGCAGAGGTTGACGGTGGCGGCGGAGCTCCGAGGCTGGGCGATGCAAGGAAGACGAAGCAGAAGAGCATGAAGGGGGAAAAGGAAATGACCCCTCGGTCCTATTTATAAGGAAAGGGATATGTGTCAGGCGCAAGAATCAAGGGGCCACGAAACGGAGCTGTCGCCTCGATTGTCGCAGATTTATTAACAAAAAGGGTATCATGGATAAGTTTTCTTTATGACAGGTGACGTCACTCCGGTTTACAACGACCAGAGAAGATGACATCACGGCGGTTCAACAAACTACAAGAAGAGGTTGAAGAGGAAGATTTTTTGTTAAGGATTGACATGAACCTGTTCAAATCAATCTGGGGCCTAATGTTGGGGATATTACTACTGGGCGTAAACCAGCCTATCTGGGCCGGGTTAACTTTGTCAGTAGTTAAAGCATGTTAAAGCCCAAGTAGGCAGATGAGGGCTTAAGGCCCATAGTCGGTTCAAGACTTGTAGCCGTAAACCGGCATCGGTATATAAACTTGTACTGTAAGTTAGGAATAAGGATAGAAGGGGACGAATATGAACCGGTGTTGGGACTCTGTGAACCGACGGGCGTCACCCATGTATATAAGGGGACGACACGGCGGCGGTTCAAGGACAACAGACAACAACTCGAGACTTAGGCGAAGCTTGTTTGCTCCCTAGTCCTTGAAACCCCATCAATTCCATCACAACTAGACGTAGGCTTTTACCTTCATCGAAGGGGCCGAACTAGTATAAACTCTCTTGCGTCCCTGTGTCCGCTTTAACCCCTTCAAGCTAACCCGTCGCGATGGCTCCACGACTAAGTCCTTTCATGAGGACATCTGCCGTGATAAAACCACGACAATAAGGCTTCTGCCAGTTGCCAATAACTTCAACAAAACATGATCATGTTATACAACAACTTATATCTCATCACATTTTGACCATATCACATCACAACATGCCGTGCAAAAACAAGTTAGACGTCCTCTACTTTGTTGTTGCAGGTTTTACGTGGCTGCTATGGGCTGAACAAGAACCGTTCTTACCTACGCATCAAAACCACAATGATAGTTTGTCAAGTTGGTGCTGTTTTAACCTTCGCAAGGACCGGGCGTAGCCACAATCAGTTCAACTAAAGTTGGAGAAACTGACACCCGCTAGTCACATGTGTGCAAAGCACGGTGGTAAAACCAGTCTCGCGTAAGTGTACGCGTAATATCGGTCCGGGCCGCTTCATCCAACAATACCGCCGAACCAAAGTATGACATGCTGGTAAGCAGCATGACTTATATCACCCACAACTCACCTGTGTTCTACTTGTGCATATAACATCAACGCATAAAACCTGGCTCGGATGCCACTGTTGAGGAACGTAGTAATTTCAAAATTTTCCTACGCACACGCAAGATCATGGTGATGCATAGCAACGAGAGGGGAGAGTGTTGTACATCTACCCTCGTAGACCGACATCGGAAGCGTTATAACAACGCGGTTGATGTAGCCATACGTCTTCATGGCCCGACCGATCAAGCACCGAAACTACAGCACCTCCGAGTTCTTGCACACGTTCAGCTCGATGACGATCCCCGGACTCCGATCCAGCAAAGTGTCGGGGAAGAGTTCCGTCAGCACGATGGCGTGGTGACAATCTTGATGTTCTACCGTTGCAGGGCTTCGCCTAAGCACCGCTACGATATGACCGAGGTGGAATATGGTGGAAGGGGGCACCGCACACGGCTAAGGAACGATCACGAAGATCAACTTATGTCTTGGGGTGCCCCCTCACCCCCGTATATAAAGGAGGGAGGGGGAGGTGCGGCCGGGCCCCTAGGGGTGCGCCTAGAGGAGTCCTACTCCCACCGGGAGTAGGACTCCCCCCTCTTGCCTTGGTGGAGAAGGAAAGGGGAAGGGGGAAAGAGGAAAGGGGGGCGTCAACACCCCCTTCCTTGTCCTATTCGGACTAGGGGAGGGCGCGCGCGGCCGGCCCTGGCCGGCCCTCCTCTTCTCCCTTAGGGCCCATGTAGGCCCATTAACCCCGGGAGGGTTCCGGTAACCCCCCGGTACTCCGATAAAATCCCGATTTCACCCGGAACGATTCCGATATCCAAATATAGGCTTCAAATATATCAATTTTTATGTCTCTACCATTTCGAGACTCCTCGTCATGTCTGTGATCACATCCGGGACTCCGAACAACCTTCAGTACATCAAAACATATAAACTCATAATGAAACTGTCATCGTAACGTTAAGCGTGCGGACCCTACGGGTTCGAGAACAATGTAGACATGACCGAGACATGTCTCCGGTCAATAACCAATAGCGGAGCCTGGATGCTCATATTGGCTCCCACATATTCTATGAAGATCTTTATCGGTCAGACCGCATAACAACATACGTTGTTCGCTTTGTCATCGGTATGTTACTTGCCCGAGATTCGATCGTCGGCATCTCAATACCTAGTTCAATCTCGTTACCGGCAAGTCTCTTTACTCGTTCCATAATACATCATCCCGCAAATAACTTATTAGTTGCAATGCTTGCAAGGCTTAAGTGATGTGCATTGCCGAGAGGGCCCAGAGATACCTCTCCGACAATCGGAGTGACAAATCCTAATCTCGAAATACGCCAACCCAACATGTACCTTTGGAGACACCTGTAGAGCACCTTTATAATCACCCAGTTACGTTGTGACGTTTGGTAGCACACAAAGTGTTCCTCTGGTAAACGGGAGTTGCGTAATCTCATAGTCATAGGAACATGCATAAGTCATGAAGAAAGCAATAACAACATACCAAACGATCGGGTGCTAAGCTAACGGAATGGGTCAAGTCAATCACGTCATTCTCCTAATGATGTGATCCCATTAATCAAATAACAACTCTTTGTCCATGGCTAGGAAACATAACCATCTTTGATTAACGAGCTATTCAAGTAGAGGCATACTAGTAACACTCTGTTTGTCTATTTATTCACACATGTATCATGTTTCCGGTTAATACAATTCTAGCATGAATAATAAACATTTATCATGAAATAAGGAAATAAATAATAACTTTATTATTGCCTCTAGGGCATATTTCCTTCAGCAACACCCTCCCCCGGTTGGTCGTGCGCCAATCGGGTCCACCTAACGCATGCAAATGCTGACAGCCAAACCCGGCTCAACCGTCGCGTGCGAAGCAATGCGTGAGAGGGTGCACACAAGTGCGATCAAAAACACCACAGGAGGGTGGCTCTGGCCGTGCATCCGTGGGCCACGTGTTATGGACCCTGAGGAAAATTTTCCATGTGTGATGCAGCCTTTGAGATCGAAACGCGCGAAACGCACCAATTGCAGCCAATCGTGCAAGTCCCGGTGCAACAAACGGCGTGGTTGGCACTCTCGCATCGCGAGGCCCCTAGGAGGCAGGTACTTCAACATCATGTATAGGACTAGTGTATATGCTGGTAACCTCACCATTAGAATAATGGAATTTTTTTTTTGCCACTCTAGATTATGTCAATTTTGCTTATGCCACTCTAGATTTCGACATCTCAATTTTTCCACTCTCAGATTTTGACAGTTATCACAATTTCCATTCTGTTAGGTCAATGGACTTTTTGACCAAGCGGACCAGGGAAAAGACCATATTGCCCTCTGTTTTTTGTTTTGCTTTTGACACTCCAGTTTTTGCTGAATATTGCTTTTGCCACTAGAGTAACATCTGATGTTACACAGTATCTTAGAATGACCTATTTGAAAATCAGACATCACACATCTTATGTTAAACAATATTGTTTTTGTGAAATATATTATTGGCCAATGCGGTTAAATTTTTTGGCATGACCTATTTGGAAGTCTGACATCATAGATAATTACACAATATGTTCACACAAGTCTTGACAATAATGACATCATTACCAGCAACATAGTTCCTAATATCAGCAAACTAATTCACAGGAGTACAAATCCATCATCTAAACTTAACAGCAAGGTTCACATGTAGTTGCATCAACTACACATAATGTTCACATATGCATACTGACCACCCAAAAGCAAGGCCTATACAGGTCAACATAGTACAATGCAACATGTAGCTGCATCAACTAAACAACAAGGTTCACATATTCATATGGACTACCCAAAAGCAAGGCCTTTATGAGGTTCACATCAACATGTAGCTGCATCAACTAAACAACAAGCTTCTGTTTGCTTCTTGTGTTCTTCGACGGAGGACGTCTTTTGCTTCTTGTGTTCTTTGCGGGGCTATCACATGTAGCACATGTCTTCTTAGATGCTTCAGGATGTGGACAGCTTGCAACGGTGGTTTGTAGCACACTTTTTGAGCTAGACTTTGCCCTTTTACCACCTCCTATTTTCTTCTTTGGAGCACTATTTTTTAGAGCAAAGAATACACAAAAATATCAGTGTTGAACTGCCTTGAAATGCGGATTCAAAATAGGAAAAATTTAAACCATTATGGATTGCTTGGAGAAAAACAACAATACCTAGTAGTTTCAGCGTCCATGGCATTGGCTTCTATGTCTTCTATGTCTTGCAGCTCAACATTTTTTCTTTTCCTAACAGAATTGAGATAGAGAAATTAAGTTAGAATATACAATTCATTGCATTTAAATTCAGAATATACAATTCTTTTCTAGCAATTACTTGTTTCTTGGCTTGCCTTTAGGATAAAGTAGAGGACATGTCTTCATCATATGCCCAAGTTCTTTGCATTCTTTGCACTTGTGTTTTCACTTGGATACACTCACAAGGGCTAACTTTATCCTTTGTGTCCTAGGTCTACCAATAGCTTTCTTTAACACATGAGGGTGCAATTTGAAGCCCACATCGACCACTGGCCATTGTTTCTTATCGGTCATGGTGGGCACAGTTTTTGCATATGCATTGCTAAATGATTTCAAAGAGAAGTACTCATGCACATAGTCATCTATCTGTCGACCTCCTCTGATACTTGTGATGAATGCAATGGCATGTAGGCAAGGCTGTCCAGTTACTTGCCAACGTCTACAAGAGCATTCCCACTTCTCCAAATCTACCCAATGCTTCCAATTATAACCATGGATCTTTATAGTGACCTCTGCTTTGTAGTCATCACTTCTAGAGATCCCATCTAAAACTATTCCTCTTGATCTGTTGTTCATCATGTTGGTGATCCTTGGCAGAATTTTTAGAAGTCTACGTACAAATGTCTTTGCTATTCTAGCTCTTATTCCAAATCGGACCAACAGCCATTCTCACAGTGTCCAATAGTTCAAGAATAGGGAACCCCTTCAATTTCTTAATCATGGAGTTGAATGACTCAGCTATGTTGTTCATGACATAGTCGCATCTGCATGCTGTAGAGAACTTACTTCTGCTCCACAAATTAGGATGCCATTCATCAAGGTATGCGATGGCTGCTTGGTTGGCTTCCATAATTTTCTTCATATGGTGATTGTGCTTGGTACGAGAATATGTGTATGCGGCTGGCCATAGATTTTCTTCAAAAATCTTGCCATGGAATTTATTTTTGAAGTTCATTATCATATGTCTAAAGCACTCCCTATGTTCAGCAGTTGGGAATACTGTATGCACTGTTGTTTCCAACCCTTTGCACGCATCTGTGCATATGACTAAGCCTTCAGGTGTGCCAATAGCTGATTTGAGATTCTCCATGAACCAGTCCTAGTTTTCTTTAGTTTCTGAATCGAAGACAACATAAGCTACTGGATACAACCAGTTGTGTCCATCAACACCACAAGCAACCGCAAGCTATCCTTTCCATTTCCCATTCAAGGCCATGGCATCAACGCTCAAGTAAGGTCTACATCCTGAGAGAAATCCATCAATGCAAGCTCTAAAAAACACAAATGCTCTTGTGAAAAGTTGCTTCCCTTTGCTCTCTTTGCGATCTATCACTACAACACGTGTTGGACACTTCCTAAGCAACTCGGCTTGCCAGTTGTGCATGCACTCAAAACTGTCTTCCCACTTCCCAAATATCTTCTCTAAGGCTATGCGCCTACTTGCAAACACTCTTTGATAATCGATATCGACATGGTATTTCTCAAACAACCTTTTCTACAAGGCGATGCTAGTCATACTTGGATCACCTTTCAACCAATCAGTCACCTTGGCAGCAATCCATTTTCTCTTAGCAACCTTTACTTTGCCATCTCTTTGTGTGCTAGGACATGTGTGCATCTTGGGTTCATTCTTCACCTGAATTGTTTTGCCATCATATAAGATAGAACCATTAACCCTCCACTTGCATGGTTATTTCCCTTCCGGTGGGTTGTAGGAACAAGACACTCTCACACTTTTTTGATCACTTTTATTAGTTTTGTAACTGAACTCATTGACAATGGCATGCTGAGCAAGTGCAACTCTAAAATCTTCAATAGAGGGGAATAATGCCCCTTTTGTCATAGGTGGTTTATCCTTGTCGTAGCAAATTACCGAAATATCAAGCACCATTCCCCCGTCACTATCCTCATCACTAACAACCCCTTCTTCATCCTCTTCCTCCTCATCACTATCCTCTTCATGCTCATCATTATCCTCTTCCTGCTCATCGTTATCTTCTTCAACATCTTGGAAAATATCTTCAGTTGCCTCTTGATCAGCATCTTTGGCTTGCTTGCCTCCATTATCCTGCTCGTTGCCATCAAGGTGCTCGTTCTCCTCATCTATTCCTACATGATCCTCTCCTTCATAGCCCTCTTTAGATCTCTCTTGGCTTGTCAAGTTCTCCTCAGATATCTCATACTCATAGTGAGAATTTTGAGTTAAATCTTCCACTATGGGCTTGCACATTTTCTTTGTTGGAGAAGAAGGTGGGTGAGGGAGTCCTGGATTAGGGCGTGTTCGGACAGCTGGACTATAACCTTTGGCCAGACTCCTGGACTATGAAGATACAAGATTGAAGACTTCATCCCGTGTCCGGATGGGACTTTCCTTGGCGTGGAAGGCAAGCTTGGCGATACGGATATGTAGATCTCCTCCCATTGTAACCGACTCTGTGTAACCCTAGCCTCCTCCGGTGTCTATATAAACCAGAGGGTTTAGTCCGTAGGACAACAACAATCATACCATAGGCTAGCTTCTAGGGTTTAGCCTCTCTGATCTCATGGTAGATCTACTCTTGTACTACCCATATCATCAA